>NW_011895609.1:0-1918 GCF_000151845.1 Pteropus vampyrus | reverse complement strand
TATCCTAAGCTGTTTCTGGCCCGGTAGCAGGCCCCCTAATCCCACTGAAGCAGTAATATAGTTCTTAATAAAAACATAAAAGTATCAAATTTCCCTACTCACAAGATAAAAAAAAAAAGTTCTATTCTTTGAACTTTCACCGATACTGCTGAGATGTAGCATACATGAGAAAACAGGATTCTGTGGATTGCTGGGCACATGAACAGCCGAACTGTTAAAGACGCCAGATATTCCCGTAATTTCCTAGCAAACCAAGCCTTAGTATAAAATTGATGCTCTAGTAAGGTTGACCATATTTATCTCATGACTTTGGCATCCTTGCACACCACTGAGGCCTGGGGTTAGAGTGAGTTTTTACCAGAGATGGGCAAGATGAGAATTCTTAAAATTCTTTGAAACCTGAAATTATAAGAGTAATGTGCTGGGTACCATGTGATTGGTGGAAAGAGTGTAAAAGTGGCCTTTTATTATTTGGATTTCTGTATATGTTTGTGCATGGAAAGGTAACCAAGAACAGGTTGTAAATGAGGTCATTTGAGTTCTGATTGTGACTGCCATGAGTGTGCTAGACATGCCTGGAGAAATCAGGTAAATTTTGTGTGTCATTTTCAGAAATAAGAAGAAACCTTTGAGCAGGGTTTCTGGTCCAGGGGCATCAACATGGGCACCTCTACCTGTTGGGCTCTATAAGCCAAAACTTGTAGCTGGCATCTGCTATCTGAACAAATGTGTATCACATGCATGTGCTGTTAATTTTCAAGTGTATCAGATGATATATAATTTAAAATATGCAGAATGGCAAAAAGCAACTGAGTATTTGCAGTGCTTTTCAATATATTTGCATTTTATTAATCCACAGATGCTAAAATCAAAACTGTCATGTGAAGGTTGATATTTTTAGTATTAAAAGCAGTGTGGTTTTCTTTGTACTGAGTTAATAGAGAAACTTATTTTTCGCCAAAGGACTGCATAGGTACTTATTTGCATATAGAAATACATTGTGTTTTTAGGAAAAAAGTTTAATTCTACTTTGATCTTAGTGATTTTATGGTCACCCTCTTTGGGGATACCTAGTGGTTATACTAAGAAGTGCAGCCTTTCTATCTAGACTGTTACCTAGGTAACAAACAGATGTCTAGACTTCTTGTCTAGTCATCTGCTTGTTACCGAGGACTGCTGCTAATTCAGACTTCCCCAGGACTCCCATCTGGTGGGTGAGTATCCTAGTCGCCCACACTCATGGTAGATGGATATGTGATCTTAAATGCAAGGTATCTGTGAATTCTGAGTGCAGACTAAGGTGTTTTTTACTAAAACGTAGGATAAAATGTCACATGATTGGAACCCTAGACTAGGATTTTTAAGCAAAAATTAAAAACATCCATGATTGTCTTAGGTTTAGGGCTCTACTCCAGGTTAGGAAGCTTGCTGGAAGCTTTTTTATGTCCCTAAATTGGGTTAGTCCTCTCCCCTGAGCAATAATCTCTATTATTGTAGTATACTCTGAGCTCCAACAGGGTTGATGCTGTGGGTAATGTACCCAGGCCCAACAAAGCTGGCACTCAGTAATAGCACGCTGAGTTTTTAATCTTTTTATTTTATGCATGGTAGGATTATTTATAGTTCCTTGGGGCTCTAAATTAATGTCGAATTTATTAAAATTGTAAAAATTAAAAAAAGTTAAATTTTTGTAAGTCCTGATCTATAAATACTGTTGCTCTATTTATAAAGCTAGTAATTTTTGTATAAACATGAGAATGTTTACTTTCATTATTTGATTAATGGTTTGTTAACTCAAGTTTAACCGGTTAAAGTCTCCTAAACAATTTACTGTAAATTAGTCCCATTTACAATCTAGTGAATTTAAAAAATTTTAAACATTTTAAACTGCATTTACAAATGTGATTTACATGATTTT
>NW_011895608.1:2005-3248 GCF_000151845.1 Pteropus vampyrus | reverse complement strand
AGAGAGAAGGGACAGCGAGCTGTGCCGTGTCAACCCTGGACGCAAGGCTCGGTCCCGCCGCACCTAAGGGCAGGCCTGGACGGCGGACAAGGCGCTTGTCGTCCGGTCACCACAGCTATTGGACTCAGTAGCCTTTGTTTAAGGACGAACACCCTTCAGGTCTGGCTCGATCGAGGTCTGGATCAAGCTAAATGGCCTGAGGAACCGAGTCGCTCAAAGAAGGAGCCACAGCTGGGTTGGACCCCGGGTGTGAACCCGCCCTCCCAGCCCGGCGTCTCCTGCCCGCCCAGACCCCGGAGGGCCCCGGCCGTCCCGTCAGCCCGCCTGACCAGTAGCAGGACGGAGCTGCCCCTGCCACCCGCCCGGTGGGGACGGGAGGAGGACAGGGACTGAGAGGGGCGGGAGCTCGCGCTCGTGGGCGGGGCCAGGCGAGGCCCCGCGGAAGGTGCTGGAGCGGCCGCTGCGGCCCCGCCCCACAGGTGCCTCTGCCGCTGCAGGGGCGGCTGGAAGCGGGAGGAAGACGGGGAACGGGGTTCGGGTGACGCCCCCCACCAGCCCCACGGCAAACAGCGGGTGCGGAGACGTCATTTAAATGCGGGGAGAGTGAAACGTCCCGCCTGGGGACACACAATATCTGCAAAGCGAAGGGCAAGGGACACGTCCTCGAAGAAAGCGCCGCGGTCACACTTTCGAAAATTACCCACCGCAGAAAAGAGAAAGGGAGCAATGTAGGTCACGTTTCGTGACATGCGGCCAGGACGGGGACGCTGATGTCAGACGCGTGCCGGGTGAGCTGGGACACGCAGGCGTGGGGAGGCGGGGGTGCCCGGGACCCCGACATCTGGGACCCTCAACATCCAGGACCCGCAACGGCCTGCCCGCCCGTCGCTCCTCGGAGCTCCGTCACACTCCTGGGAAAGGCGACTGCGCTGGCCTCTCCGTCACAGAGGGGAGAGGGGTGAGCCCTTGTCCCTAAGAGGGACGGTGGCCGCCTGAGGCGACAGTGTTAGCGAAGCCAGCAGCGCAAGGCTGGGCTGGGCTCAGGGGCCGAAGAAGCAGAGTGACAGCAAAGACACCCAAAAGGTACAGCGAAGACGGGCAGCGCCAAGGTGCGGGGCAGGGGAGGGCGGGCGCGCGGGGGTCCGAGGCCTGCGGACTTCACGAAGTCTAAACGCGGTACGAATGAAGGAAAAAGCCACAAAAAACTTAAAAAATAGACCGCGGGGCTTTTAAATCGTCCACG
>NW_011895608.1:0-751 GCF_000151845.1 Pteropus vampyrus | reverse complement strand
GTGAGCGGGGAGCGGTCCCCGGCGTCTGTGGCGGGGGCCGGGGGGCTTTTCGAACTGGGGGACACCGTGTCCTGAGGGGGACAGGTGCTCTGGGATGTGTGTATGACGAGGGGGCTCTTTCTGTCCTTTGACACAGGACATGGCTTTAAATCTGAGAAGCCGCCGGGTTCTGCGTGCCCCACAAAACCCTCCCGCTGAAGGTGGATTTTCGTCACCCCAGAAAGACACGTTGAAGCCCTGACCCCAAGTGCTGCTGAATGAGGCCGTGTTGGAGAAGGGTTTTCACGTAGAGAATCAAAGTGAGGTCATTAGAGTGGGTCCTAATCCAACAAGACCTCCACGGAGTCCTTGTAGAAAGGGGCTTGAACGCAGAGGTGGACACGCCCGGAGGGGAGGCGGCCAAGGAAGGGTGGAGGGCTGGAGGATGCCTGGGACACCAAAGACACGGGACACCGAGGAAGCGTCCTTCCCCTTCGGGCTGCGCAGGATGTGGCCCTGCAGGCTCCTCGACCTTGGTCCTGCAGGCTCCTCGACCTTGGCCCTGCAGGCTCCTCGACCTTGGCCCTGCAGGCTCCTCGACCTTGGCCCTGCAGGCTCCTCGACCTTGGCTCGCAGCCCCCGGCAAGGCGAGGCAGCTTGTTGTTCTGGGCTACCCGGTTGCCGTGCTGTGTTTCGGCTCACGACGGCACATGCACACACCTGCTGACTTCAGTGCGCGGCTGCCAGCCGGGCACGCAGAGCGGGCAGCTGC
>NW_011895607.1:1532-3364 GCF_000151845.1 Pteropus vampyrus | reverse complement strand
GCAGCCCATAACAATTTCAGGGGTCTGTAAATCAACCCATGCCGACTATAACGACACAGGTATAAAAATGAAATTGCCCCTAAGCTCTGCACCCAGATTTTCAGAGCACTAGCTCTTCAGGCCCACCGGCAAAATAAAATTGAGTTACTCCAAACCTCCAGATGCTGTTTGATTTCTCACTAGTCTGAGTTTTTGCAACTTTTCTGCAACATTTCTGGAGGCCCCAGTGAGATTTACAACCATGCCAGCCCTTTGAGCCACCAGACCAGTGACTCGGCTGGGCCTGGACGGAGGGCCTCCGAAATGAATGAGGAGGTGTGCCACCTTACGAGTATTTCAGGTTCTCTTTCGAACAGGCGCTCCGACTCCAGGGATGTCTGAGCCTCCAACCAGATTCATAGGAGGTACGGACAAACTGATAAGGAAGGCCAAGAGTGAAGGTAAGGTCTCGGCATCAGCCCACAGTCAGGTCTCGTCTCCAGACGAAAGAGGAGCTTGATCGCCTCCTAGTCTTCAGTTTGAAGACACAGGTTAGGGTCTTCCCAGAGTGGGGAGACATGAGGGTCTTCAAGGGAGGGAAGACATAGCTAAGGGTCTTCCAAGAGGGGGAGCAATGTTTTCACCTGGTGTATGATTGTGTAAATGAATGAGCACTTCTGGATTATACAAGGCAGGGAACCAGGTAAGTGTGAACTTACTTGGACACCTGGCACTTTCACCGTGAAATTTCGTACGAAGAGGGTTCTGACCGTAGGTTGTAGGTGGAGAGCGGACATGCTAAAAAGACAGTCTCAGAATGCGGCGATTACCAATGTGGCATGGTGCATCATTTCTTCAGTTCTCTTTATGCCATCAAGGAGATAGAAATGCTATAGAGTAGAGCACATGCCAAGAAAACCCATTTTGGAATGCACGATTCCTTTCATCCAGAAGACCACTCCATATTTTGGTGGAAGCATTGCTGTATGCTGTGAGTAAGTTGGCACGTTAACAATGCACAGAAAGGAAGTGCACCACTTGCCTGTCATTGGAGTAGTACAGATTTAATCTCAGGTATATCTTGGCTCCGTTGTTTTGGACGTGAGTCAGGCTCAATCCCAGTCTGACAGAACTGCAGATAGGCTTTTGTTGTCGTGTCCCATGTTCGGTACCAAAGAGCTAGTGGGAAGGTCTTGAAATCCATGTTCTTGCGTTTGCTCTCTGCTTAGAATGCACACAAAGAAAATAGTACACTGGAAGTACGCCTGCGGACTGTACAAACGGCACAATAAGTGTTTTCCTCGAAAATAATACTTTACGATGAAATACAGAATACCACTGTGTGTGGCCTTTCCTCTCTCGGGTAATCTGAAGGGAAATCCTACTGGTGAGTTTGTTCTTGTAACCTGTGTATTGAGAAGCCCGATATCTAAACGAACAGAGAATGTTGTCTAACGAGTACGGAAAAGGAAACCGTCTCCCACAGATGTTTCAGCGGCGTGGTGACCAACGGATTTAGCGTGAGGCTGTGATCCAAGTATGCTCAATTCAGAAATCCCATCACTCTGGAAATACTGTTGGAGCACAGACTGTGAAAACATCAGCTTCCACTCTATACGCTTGTGTTGAGAAAGGGCGCTTTGTAAAGCTGTTTTGTGTGAAGTGATATGCAGAGAATTCGAACGGAGTGCGGGACTGTCCTAAGAAGGGCCTGGATAAGTGTAGTTTATGAAGCCCACGTGGAATCTTGCAACAGCCACAAGTGGTGAAAGGATTCCTGGAAATTTGGCCCTCTTCACTGTGGAAATTCGTACGACGCGGGATGAGGATGGCCTTTTTTCAAAGAGAGCGTA
>NW_011895607.1:0-812 GCF_000151845.1 Pteropus vampyrus | reverse complement strand
GAACAGTAAGTTTTTGGTAATGCATATGGTAATTGAAAGTAGCTCTCAAAGATGTTTCAGAAAGATAGCCACCCACGGATGGAGCACGTAGGCCGAAATCCGAAAACGCTTAACTCAAGAGTTAAAGCACGGGGATGCGGAATGTTGGGAGCCAAGCCGTTGTAAGAGATGCTTCCATTCTGTAAGCGTCTCTTTAGAAACGGTGCGCCGTAGTCAAACTTTAGGCTGACATACGGATATTTGGACAGGGGTGTAGTACTGTCCTCAAAAGGGACTCGAGAACTGTAGATTCCTTCGGAATCTTGGAATTTTCTATCACGGAGAAAGTGGGACCTCCCCTGGAGACCTGGCACTTTCACTGTGAAATTTCGTACGAAGCGGGTTCTGGCCGTAGGTTGTTGGTGGAGAGCGGACATGCTAAAAAGGCAGTCTGAGAATGCGGCGATTACCAATGTGGCATGGTGCATCATTTCTTCACTTCTCTTGATGCCATCAAGAAGATAGAAATGCTATAGAGTTGAGCACATGCAAAGAAAACCCATTTTGGAATGCACGATACCTTTCATCCAGAGACCACTCCATATTTTGGTGCAAGCATTGCTGTATGCTCTGAGTAAGTTGGCACGTTAACAATGCACAGAAAGGAAGTGCACCACTTGCCTGTCATTGGAGTAGTACAGATTTGATCTCAGGTATATCTTGGCTCCGTTGTTTTGAACGTGAGTCAGGCTCAATCCCATTCTGACAGAACTGCAGATAGGCTTCTGTTGTCGTGTCCCATGTTCGGTACCAAAGAGCTAGTGGGAAGGTCT
>NW_011895606.1:5143-7407 GCF_000151845.1 Pteropus vampyrus | reverse complement strand
TCTGTATCTTTCTTTACTCGCCTAGGGAAGTAAATATTAGAACTAGAAAGGCCCTATCATCTGTACTCTCCTCCTCGTTCAGGTAATTATGTTTCATCATCTCTACTACCAAAAATTAAGCAGAAATATTTAAACTTTAGCAGCTCCAAGTAAGTTCCCAGCATCCTAAATTACCTATTATTTTTAAACTTCCAACCTTCTTACATCAACATATCCACTCTTGAGGGTTTTATTTCCCCCACTTAACACTGTTTCATACATGGATTTCTCTATTTGTGCAAGGTCCTCACATCTAACTGAGGCAGCAGAGTGTAAAGGTTAGGGCATGGCCTTCAGGGTCAGATGGACCTCTGGATTTGAGTCCTGATGTCATCACTTATTAACTAGTTAGGTAACTTAATTTCTCAAATCCTCAGTTAACTCATCTGAAAAATGGCTGTAACCTACCTCAGAAGCTGCTCAAGGATATAACATGAGATCATGCATGTTAAGAATTCTGCCAAGTACCTGATACACAGTTAGTGTTCAATAAATGTTACTTATTCAGCATTCAAAATGGCATTTTATCATTCTGTTGATCAACACCCCCACCCCCACCACCTGGATCTGCTTAGCAGTTCTCCCCATTGCCAGACTATTCAAGCCACTTCTAATTGTTTTTAGCTATATTATTATACATTTCTTCATATAAATTGATTGGATGTTTTTAAAAAAGTTATTTCCCTAATTTTTTAGTCGTGGAAACTGAAGATTGGAGAGTTAAAGTACCTGGTCAAACAAAAGTCATATCGCTTGTTAGCGACAGAGCCAAGACTAGGGCCCAGGTCCTAGATACCCTGAGTCTTGACCTCACGTTCTCTCTACCTTGCTGCCCAGCCCCCATACTCACTAGAGACTTGAAACTGGCCCTTCTTGCCTTCTCTTCTCCAGGCTGAATGATTCAGAACTCCCGCTGTGTCCTCTGACATCTCCTCTCCCACCCTTTCATCATCCTAGAAGTCCCTCATCAATCCAGAATAATTGGAGTAGCACCTCTACTGGTCCCTTGGGGAGTGGGAGTAGACGATGATTAATGCTTTGGAGACCTGGACTCATCTCTGGCGCCTCTGGATCTCTGTTGGGTGATGCTGTGTAGTCAGATGGGAATGGGGATCCTGTCTGATTTAGACATACCCCTCCCTCCTACCAGGAATGTGTCTGATTTCATCAAATCCACGGTCCCAGAACAGCAGACCTTAAAGGGACAATAGAGAACATTCTCTAACCTAGCCCTAGTTATTTAAGAAAGAACTGAGGATCAGTGATGCAGGTCGATCAGTGGCCAACCTGGGACTGAGACCCAAACCTTCTGACTCCCGGTGTGGTGTTGGGGAGAGGGCACTAGAGCCAGGCAAGTCTGTGTTTACCAACTGTGTGAACTTGGGCAAGTGAGTTAAAAGATGTTCAATTTTCTATAAAAAGGTGATACCCAGTTCACAAGTGTTATAAGGATTAAATGAGATAACTAATATAGATTCTGGAGCACTGTGCTCAATAAATGATAGTTATTATTCAGTAGAGTGCATGGTTAAGAGTCTGGGCTCTGGAATCAGAGAAATAATTCAAATCCTAGCCACTTATGAGCTGGGTGTCTTAGATGACTTATTTAAAAAGAGCCAATACTTATTGAATATGTTCTAGGCATTAAGCCAAGTGCCTTCGAGATGTTATTCCATGTAACTTTCCCAGTAATTTTAGGAAGTAGGTACTATTAGTATCCTGATTTTATAAATGGAGATACTGAGGCATGGATTAATTTAGTGGTTTTACTTCACTGTCTCCTTTTTTTCCCTGATTATTTTCTAGTTTGAATTGTTTCTAAGAAACACACCTATCTTCTCTCTGTCAGTGCTTAAGAATTTTCTCCTGATTTTGAGCTTTGGAACAGGCCATAATCTCTTAAACACTCCTTCACTTCTTTTCACCGAGTTCTGTTCCTCTGCTCTGTTCCAGCCTTGCTGCTGACTCTCCTCTAAGAAACCCACCCTGCAAGCCTACGCAGGCCACTCCAGCATTTTCTCTCTCCTGTCCCCTGTCAGCTCCTGGATTTATTCCTCAGATTTGTCAGTTTTACTTTTCTTGGTATGTATCTCCTATCCAGGTCCTCATTGTACACCTTGGTCCCCCCTTAACACAAAAGACTTCCTGAAAGACAAGTATCCCTGGCCAATTTAATTTAACCAGCATCATACCTGCTTGTGTCACTGCTGGACCAGGCATTGAGT
>NW_011895606.1:0-1583 GCF_000151845.1 Pteropus vampyrus | reverse complement strand
TCGACCAGAGCTTTCTGTTCCTGTAGGCCCTCCACGGGCAGACCCGCATTAAAATCAGAAGACTGACAATATGGAGATAGTCAAAGCAAGGGAAAGTAAATGACACGATCCAAATGTTCCAAATATCAGGCTAAGGCTTGCTGCACACATCTCCATAGTAGAGCTAATCGTTGTCAACAGGGACAGAGAAATAGGTTCTTGGGCCAGGGCACCCTTCCCTTAGCAGTACTTGAATGAGGACAGCCTATATTTGTCTCTGTAACTCTCCATTTCTGTGCTTCCAAGATTTACTAACCCCTGTTTCAATCAACACATTGTTTCTTTAGGTGTGCGACTATATTCCAGCGAGTTATAGTCAAATTCTGTTTGCCTGGGAGATGATGTCTCATTAAAGTACTTGTCCTTAACCCCTGGTTCAGTGGACCTCTGGAAGGCTCTTATCCCCCCCGAAATCATCTGCAAAATTTTGATTGGCCATATATGCATTTTTTTTTTTTTGAGAGAAAGAATTTGTAACGTTTACCAGATTTTCAGAAAAGGATATCAATTTAATAGTGAACATCACATGGCCCCCAGGCTCCAGAGCTTGTATTGAGGATTTTACATACATTATTTCATTAAATCTCAATGAAGGCAAGATATTTGCCCCATGTTAACATCTGGGCAAGTTGAAGAACGATTGCTTTAAGGTGACTTTGTAAATCTTTTCTCTGGTGCGTTTGATGTCTATACAGGAAAGTGTTATCCCCCTACCCCTCTATCTTCCTAAGTGAAGAACAAAGTTACTGCAACAGGCACACACAGGAGCCTGCCAGATGAAGCTGTGGAATGGCTTTGTTGATTCTTCCGAGAAACTGAGCTCTGCTGTCTGCTCCAGTATCTCTAGTTACCTGTTTTATTTTCTTATGCACAGATCACTGTGTGCACTCAAATTAACTTGTGAACTAGCACTTCGTATCAGCATCTCACCCACTTTGACAGCTTGGCTGCCATCTTCTATAAATGCCCTTTTTTCCCAAAAAGCATGCCCACCTTCTGTTTATCCTCCCTTTTACTCTATCAGAGTCTAGACCCTTCAGGTTTTCTAAAGGATGACTGGGTTGCTTTTTATCAAAAGTAGTATGTATTTCTGTTCGCTTTCCAATAGAAAATCAGGCAAGAGGTTATTCAATTCTCTTATTCACTGAATACTCATTAATTTTCCAGACACTGTTCCAGGCACTAGGGATGTGCTAAAAATCTTTGCCCTCGTGGCACCTCGGTTTTAAGGGAAGAAAACAGACAATAAACAAATAAACAAGTAAAGATATAGTCGATCAGATGCTTTTAAGTGTTGAGAAGAGAAATAAAATTGGGTCAGAGCACAGATAGAGAGTGTCAGGGATGAGGCATTGCAGATTGACTTCAGGTGATCGGGGAAGGCCTCACTGAGAAGTGACAATTGAGTAGAGACCTCTATGGCATAGTGATGAAAACAAGTTTCAGGGTCAGATAGGCCTAAGTTCAAATCCTGACTCTGTACTTATAATTGTGTGGCCTTGGGCTAGACCTTTAATTTCTCCATTTACAGCAGGTAAATAAAA
>NW_011895605.1:1546-3212 GCF_000151845.1 Pteropus vampyrus | reverse complement strand
TTTTCAGTTCCAGAGACCTCTTAATCCAACCCCCATTTTACAGGTGAGGAAACCGAGGTCCAGAGAGGGAATGGACTTGTCCAAAGTCACGTGACAAGAAAGTCCTCTAAGCCCAGTCAGTCCCTCCCTCCCAGGGGTGTCCCCCCTGAGAGCCCTCACTGGCCTCAAGACTCTTTCCAGACTTTCTAAGTGCTCCCGGCTTCCCTTCTCACTGGCGCCTTCCAGACCCGTCCAATCATAGGGCCCCAAAGTTAATAAATCAAGGTGACTTTAGGGACAAGAATCGGACTCTTTCTCCCTCGTCCCTCCCATTTGCATAATCCTGGCTGGCAATATGATAATGATGTTTGTTAAAGACAGAGCACAATAAATTAATACCGTTAAGTTGTTGCTGCAAAATGCAAAGCAGGTAATTTACTGCCAGTGAGGAACGGAGCCTTTAAACTGTAATGGATTAACTTTCCCAGCAACAAATGTGTCCCCCGAGGGAGGGAGTAGGGAAGGGAGGGGCGGGGCCGGGTTGATGGTAGTGGGGCCGGGTTGATGGTAGTGGGGCCTGCTTGCTTTCCGGGGGCTGGGCCTCGGGCATCTGGGCCCCAATCTAAGGTCTCCACTGGATGTCAACCCCTTCCCCATTGTACAGAGGACGAACTGAGTCCAGAGAGGGGCGGGAAGCTGGAGGAGGACCACTGAGAGACAGTGGTGATGACTGGACTTCCTGTGATGGCCCACACCCCGTTAGAGGAGGGGGCAGCAGATGCCTCATTCGTGTGCCCACTCTAGGGTCCTCTGGAGAAGCTCCTGTTGCAGACCCTTCTCTCCTAGGATGACTAAGGAGACCCCACCAGGTCTTATCCTAATCCCACAAGTGACTACCCGCCCAGAGGGGCCCTCAGCCCCAGAGTCAGTTCTGGCCCAAGCCCCGCTCCTCCCAAGGTCCACGCACGGCAAGGAGGAGGTAATGGTCCTGGGCTTGGTCAAAGCCAAAGGTGGGGGAAGGGCAAGGGGTGCACCAGGAACATTAGGGTCAGCTCCTGGCACAACCTCCTCCCCAGCTTCCCCCGAACACTCACCTCCAGGTCTCGGGATGGGAGGGGGCTGTGGAAGGAGAAGGAGCAGAGGGATCGAGAAAGAAGAGGTTCATTCGGTCTGTGGGGGAGCGGGGTGTAGATAAGGCAGTGGGGAAGGTGGGTAGAAGAAGCTGGGCGTGGACTGGGAACCTCACCAGCGCCTCCCAGGGGGCAGCCCCTCCATTACGGCTCAGACAGCTCTGCTGGTCCTCAGGAGAATTGCTGTAGCCCCAGCTCAGGGCAGGCCGGCAGGCAGGTCTCGGGGACCCCAGCAGAATTCTAATTTCCCATTTATCTCTGCAGTGTCTTCAACTATATTAAAGGTGCTATGCTCCACAGTCAGCTCCCAGGCTAATTGAATTTGGGGCCCCTCTCACTCCTGGGCAAGATTGGAGGGTGATGGTCTGGGCAGCCCTGACTGGGGGAGGGGGTGCTAGAAACTTCCGCTGCGGCTGGGCTCAGTGCGGCTGGCTGTGGTCCTGGAATCCGAAACCCTGGTCATAGTCCTGACTGCTGTGTGGCCTTGAGCAAGCCTCCGCCCCTCTCTGGACCCCCACATTCCCTCATCTGAGATGGTGATAAAGATAACAACACCC
>NW_011895605.1:0-411 GCF_000151845.1 Pteropus vampyrus | reverse complement strand
CGTTTCCGTGGGTGAATTCACACCAGCCTCCCAACACTGCTGGAGCAGCTTGGGAAAGAGATTGTCAGTGCTGGAAGCATCGAGCGCAATGCTCTCACTTTTCAAATGAGGAAACTGAGGCCCAGGGTCGCAACAAGTGAGAGGCAGGGCCAGGACCCAGCCTCCCGGCCAGGCCGAGGTGCCCGTTCTCCTTCCGCTCTGCTTTCGTCGGGGGCGTTTGCATCCGTCTGTCCGGGCATACCTCCCCCAGGAGGCCAGCTGGATGGCTGACCCTGGCAGCCCTTTCTGGCCCAGCTGCTGGCAGGAGCCAGCCTGAATAAATGCAAAGAGACCCCCTCTGGAGGCTGCTCTTGCCGTGTCCCCTGTCCAAATGTTAATTTTGCCAAGGCCTTGATAAATCTTCCTGTCGTC
>NW_011895604.1:2581-4202 GCF_000151845.1 Pteropus vampyrus | reverse complement strand
GATGGGCATATTTCTTCTGTTCTGATGATGAAGCTCATCAGGTTTTCCTTGTTGCTGTGGTTGCCAGGAAACTCATCTCTAGATGTCACAATCATAATTCCAGAACTTCTCATGATCAGTACAGCTTTGGCCTCCTTCTTCCCTTAGTTCTGCTTTTCGTGTGTGTGTGTGTTTGTGTGTGTGTGTGTGTTTGTGTGTGTGTGTGTGTTTGTGTGTGTGTGTGTGTGTGTGTGTGTGTGTGTGTGTGTGTGTGTGTCCTTTCTTGGAATTAGGACATAAAGATCAGAAAGTGTTACTCGAATCAGTGAAACAAGAGCTTTCATAAGTATCCAATCCTGGACTGCAGACTATTCCAAAAGGAACATCTACTATCCACTTATCTCCCCATGTGGGAGAAGTAACTTGTTTTAGTGAAGGACAGGTGGCAAAATTTATATTATGGAGGTGATAATCCTTTGTCCTGATCTTTGTTCCTGGAAGAGATTGATTAGGAATGGAGAAAAAGGATAACTCACTGCTGCTTAGCTAAGCACGTGAGTACGTTTTTGGATAAGTACAGGGAGGTCACTGAGTCTAGGTTTGGGGCAGAAGAATGCTGAATGGGCCTTTCATGATAAAGTGGAAAGTGTCGTGTCGAAGTTGCTACGGAGTCGTGATGCTGGCGGAGGGATAGAGAAAGGACAGAAAAATGTAGCAGGAAGCTGGTGGCTTAACTGGCACAAATGACTGAGGGAATATTTTGGAATTCGAACTTTTATATTCCACTGAAATTATCTGATCAACCAAGCTGTAATCTGGTTCATTATTTTCTTACCAGAATTACATCTTTTGACTTGTATGTCACAGAGAGGGCGGTTGGGGAAAGTAGAGAGGTGACAGGATTTGGGGAATGTTACCAGGGAGAAAAGATTGTGGGGGTCCTCTGTTTAGTCGAATATTAAAATTTAAAAAAAAAAAGTAAAAATGGACAAGGTAAAGTGTGGAAAAAGAAAATTCAGTGTAAACTGGCAATTGGAGTGAGATCTCATGCGGAAACGAGGCTTTGAGATTCTGTCTGCAAACACGAGTGGACAGGCCACCGTAATCCGCAGTACTTGGCGTATGGAAAGGGGACTGACTCATGGTGATACTGCTTAAATTTCAGGGACGGTAGGGAGACCTTGCTAGTCTACACTTGCAAATATATTTCTACTTAAGAGATCTCCAGGACGCATCGGCCTAAAATTTTCAAGCTCTTTTTTCCACAGATCTAGGTGGATCACAGCATAATTAATTACATGGAAATTGCCTAGTAACATAGGAGAGGGCATAGGGCAGGTGTGCTCAGTGCCAAGGAAACAGTTCAAGTACTCAAAACGGAGGTTTCTATAAGCTGGGTGGCCAGAGCAGGCTTCATGTAGGATGTAGATGAGGGGCAGAACTTGATGGATAACAATTTCTCTACCCTTATTTGTTGACTAGCAAATGGATGAATGCATGAATAGTCAGACTGGTAGTACTCTAAAAATGTACTCATATCTTTTAAAAAAAGCTCTGATACCATGAGAAATATAATCTGAAGTACTTAATAACTTGGGCCCAGATGTAGGAGCACAGAAGAATAAATAGAAAGATACCTAAT
>NW_011895604.1:0-1066 GCF_000151845.1 Pteropus vampyrus | reverse complement strand
AAGGGGATATAACTATAGTACAGTGGAGACTGTTTCCAACCTTTACAGAATGTTGAGAATAGTTTTATTTCTATAAATTTGAAAGTAATTAATTTGATTTTTAAAAATTAGTAAATTATCAATACTGACCAAAGGAAAAATAAATCGAAATCTATTTAAAGATATTAAGTTGAGAGTTAAAAAAAAAATCTATCTCACTCCTTTTTATACCCTTGCCTTTCCACAAATCCAAACATCAACGCCATCAGGCTCAGATAGTTTTACAGACAACTTTTCCTAAATCTTTAAGGAACACAAAGCTCTGTCTTAAACAAACTGTTCCAGAGAATAATAAAAACAAAAGGAATTCTCCAAAACTCATTTTATGAGGCTAGGATGACCTTGATTCCAACACATGATAACCCAGGAAAATTATAGACAAATTTCACTTATTAACACGATGCTAATAAATGCCAAAATCAATACCAAAAAACAAAAAAAAAACAAAAAAAACCTATACCTAGGCATATAATTTTCAAACTACAAAAAAACAAATATGAAGAACAAATGCCGAAAGAAGACAAAAGAGAAAAAAACCTTACTTGTAGAAGAACAAAGACAAGAATTACATCTGACTTTTGCTCAGAAACCCTTCAAGCAAGAAGATAATGGAGTGCGATAAAGCATTGAGAGAAAAAACCCTCCAATCTAGAATTCTGTAGTCTGAGAAATTCTTTTAAAAGCGAAGACGTAAAGACTTTCTCAAACAAGAATTGAGAGAATTTTCTGCCAGTAGACCTGCCTTGCAAGAAATGTTAAAATAAGTTCTTTAGAGAGAAGTAAAATAATACATATAAGATATTCAGATCTATATAAAAAAAGGAAAACCATTAAAGGAGGAATAAGTAAAAGTAAAATAAAAAAATTTATTTTTGTTATTCTTAATTGATCTAACAGATATTTTTTGTTCCAAATAATAATAACAATGTATTCAATTATGTATGTATGCTTATGTACATCTTATGCACATATACACATATGTATATGTGTGTATACATATATAATGCATAGGTGCTTAAGTATATGT
>NW_011895603.1:970-2689 GCF_000151845.1 Pteropus vampyrus | reverse complement strand
TGCTATACGTCACTCAGTTGCTCATTAAAAAAAATTGCACCAATTTGACCAGCCCCTCCCCCCAACACCGCAGTGAGCATGCATGCTTTAGTGAAGATATACTAAACATTCTATATTTTATTCACAACATTCTATATTATGGGGAAAATTAATTTTTTTTTATTTAAGTCTATTTATCTTAACCACATTTTTAAAAGGTGGCACAGAATTTAGGCAGTTATTTTCTTTCAGACCATTTTTCAGTGTAAAAATAATTTTGCATCATGATATAGTATATGCTCGTTACAAAACTAAATATCAAATAGAACTAACAAAAATAAAGAATAAAGCAAATTTTAAAAAATCACCAGAGAAGATGTAATTGTTTATATTTGGGCAAAGACTTTCATACCCATATCTTTATGTCTATACTGACATTTATATTAAAATCAAGTTCTATTTCATGTTCTACTTTACAATCTGCTATTAAAAATCTCAGCGATTTGTCATGGAACTCCTTTTATATCAATAAATAAAGTTTACCTTTGTACAAAGTAACCATCACTTATTTATACAAATCCTTTTTGGTGGACATTTTAGTTGTTTCCAGCTTTTCACTGCTTTTGATTCTGTGAAATGTATTCTTCATCGTAGTTATTATATTCTCCATTTCTGGTTGATTCTTTTTTTATGTTTTCTATCTCCGTTAAATGCTTTCTATCTCTTTGTTAAAGTTCTCACTGAGTTCCTTTACTCTTCTCCTAAGTTTATGGAGCATCTTTACAACCAGTGGTGTGAACACTGGATCTGGTAGATCACTTGTCTCCATTCTGTTTAGTTTTTTTCTGGAGCTTTGGTTTGATCTTTCGTTTGGGACATGCTTCTTTGCCTCCCTATTTTGGCTGCCTCCTTCTGTTTGTTTCTATGTATTAGGTAGGGTTTCTGTGTCTCCTGGAATTAGTAGAGTGGCCTTATGTAGTAGGTTCGCTGTGGGGCCCAGTGGCACAGTCTTCCCTGGTCACCTGAGCTGGGTGCTCCGGGTGTGTCCCTTTTACGGATTGTGTGTGCCCTCCTGCTGTGGTTGAGACTCGGTTTCCGTCTGCACATCGGTAGAAGGGATTGACCCTTGGGCTGATTCGTTATGAGGACTGGCCAGTAAGGGGCTGACCCTATGGAGCAGGATTCACTTTAGTAGGTCTTTGGTGCCTGTTTAGTCTATCCTTTGAGTGTGTTATCCTTGGATGCAGCCCCAGCTGGTGCTCCAGCTCAGTTTGAAGCTGGCCACCAGGTGTGCCGGCCCTAGGCCTTTCTGGTAGAAGCCCCGCCACAGGCCAAGTTCGGCCGCAGCCAGTGCCCTGCCCAGGGCCACTGGCATGAGTCACCAAGCAATCCACAGATAACCACCACCCTAGAGGTGCTTAGAGAGGCCAAGCCACAAACTAAGGCTGGCTGCTGCAAGTGCCAGGCTTGGGGCTGCTCAGCAAGAGGTATCCCCTTTAAGAGGATGCCTGAGACTCCAGCCGCCCTCTATCATACCAAGGCTAGATGCTGCCTGTTTGGGGTTTGTGAACCTTTGAGAGATTTTTGGAAAGTCTGCAGCATGAGCCAAGAAAGGCCATTTGTTTGGAAAAGCTACTGGAGGCAGCTTGGGTGGGCCCTCAAGTTGGGAGGGGCAAACAGAATCAGCCAGGTTAATGAAGACTCAGGTATGGCACTCACCTGCATCTCCATGCCAGGAGC
>NW_011895603.1:0-820 GCF_000151845.1 Pteropus vampyrus | reverse complement strand
CTATGTCCGTGGTACCTGTCAAACTGCTGCCTCAGTGCTGGGGCTCAGTTAATTTGTTAGTAAGTGAGTCCATATGTGGCTCCTTTAAGAGGATGCCTGAGACTCCAGCCGCCCTCTGTCATTCAGCCACAATCTCTGCTGGTTTTTGCAGCCAGAAGTTCTGGGACTTCCAACCCCAGCACTGGACCCCAGGCTGGGGAGCCCCATATGGGTCCGGGACCCTTCGCTCCTCCAGGGTGAACCCTATAACTGAGATATCCTTACCATTTTTCAACCGCCACACACTGTGTGGGACCAGCTCATTCTGCATCTCTGCCCCTCCTACCAGTCTCACGGTGACCTCTTCTGTGACTTCTGTTCAGCTAGACTTCAGGCGATTCTCAATGATAGTTGTTCTGTAGTTTGGTTGTAATTTTGATGTGGTTGCTAGAGGAGGCAAGGGCAGCGTCTACCTACTCCGCCATCTTGACCAGCTTCAGTATTCTAATCTCGCACAAGCTGAGAGGAAGGAAATAGCTTCTTTGAATCTTTGAAATCAGTGAAGGTAACATGTCAATATGTTTATTATCCATTGGTAATTGGTAATTTAATTATCACAAGTGTTCTGTTTATGGCGTTGGTCCCTCTATTATACAGAGATGTTCTTTTTATATACAATTTTTTGTTCAGTAAGTATATTAACCTTTGTCAATTCTAAGTATGTATATGTATATGTTGTTGGGGTTTTTTTTTTACATATTTGTAAATATTTTGCTGCCTCCAGTTAAAAATGTCTGTATAGTCAACATTCCATCTTATACTTTACGCTTTTTGGATTTGG
>NW_011895602.1:3224-6305 GCF_000151845.1 Pteropus vampyrus | reverse complement strand
TATGTTCTTGTAGGAGAATTTTTCTGCTTTTTAGTTGAGATTTGGCCTTTCCATTTCTGTTTAAAAGTCATTCATGAATTGCAGTGACTAAGAGATAAAAATGGCAAGAATCCAGAGTACAGTGACTTGAACTCCAGGAAAAGAGTTAGCAAGTCTGAGTTCTGTCCCTAAAGGCAGAGCTAAATAATTATTCAGATTTGAGTAAGTCCCTTGATTTCTCTGTTTCCCATGTCTTCAGATTTACCATAATTTATCAAGCAAATCAAGTTACATTTGAGAGTGAACAATAGTTATACCAGATCATAGGTTTAAACCTGAACTGGTTTGTGGTCACCTTGATTATCTCTGAAATGAAATTTGGCATTAAATTATTTCTGCTATCTATATTAAAAGGCTATGATTCTAGATAAACCTCTCTTTAATAATATAATGTCATGAGAGACACAACCTAAACACCAAAAAGGGATAAATGAAGAGATGAATTAAGTAACCAGAAGCCAAGTAAAAAAATGCTTTCCTTTTGCACTTTTATGCCATCTGTTTATTTTTAGAGAGTAGACTGGATAGGTTTCTTATTAGGCTTTTAAAATATAGTGTATTAATTTAAAAAGTCATATTTTATTCATAAGATCTTATCAATTTCTTGAAAGTCTGCCGAATTTTGTGATAATCAACTTAGTGACTGTGAAGTTTTCCTTTAATTTTCCATTTTCCCCTTAGATATCACATTTTCAAAACACTATCATCATAATTGTTCACCATCACCACCACCACCCCATGTTTGCTCACACATGCACACATGCACACATGCACACACATACACCAACCAAAGCTCTAGGGATGGAAAAAGGTAGCTAGAAAAGTACTTGTAATCTCTGAGATAGCAATTCCCAGGGGGGGAAATTTCAAGAAATAGCAGAAATACTTTCAAACATTTAAAATAAATCAAGTAAATAGGAGAGAAGTAAATTCCAGAGCCTAGAATATTTATGTCCCACTTCTAGCTATTTCCATTTCCCAATAGAGAGGTTGTAATTGGAATAGCCTTTGAAAAAGTATACTATAAGGCTCTGAAGGAATTAAATTTATATAGAAAAATCTTATCCTGCATCAAGGCTTATTGGCAAAATATGTAACTTTGAAGAAAACTTTATAACAAGTAGATAAATAACAGAAATATTTTCTTTTATACTTGAATTGTGTTCTACAACTAAATGAGTACTTTCACACACATTATCTTACGTTCATAACTTTTTGAATATTTAATTTTTAAATATTTTTATTTTTCAATTATAGTCGGCATACAATATTATACTAGTTTCAGATGTATAACATAGCAATTAGACTTTTACATAACTTAAAAAATGATCATCCCAATAAATCTATACCATATGACACCATATGTAGTTATTACAATATTATTGACTATATTTCTTATGTTGTATTTTACATCTCCACGACTATTTTATAACTATCAATTTGTATTTCTTAATCTCTTCCCTTTTTCACTCATCTTCCCAACACCCTGATCTGGCAACCATCAAAATGCTCTCTGTATCTAAGAGTTTGTTTCTTTCACTGTTTTGTTTGTTTATTTTGTTCATATGAGTATAATCATATGACATTTTTCTTTCTCTGCCTGACTTACTCCATTAGTACAATGCTTTCTAGGTCCATCTATGTTGTTGCAGATGTCAAGATTTCATTCTTTTTTTTTAACGGCTGTGAAACATTGCATTGTATATTCATATCACTTCTTCCTCATTCATTCATTCAGCAATGGACATCAGATCTTCGCTATTGTAAATAATGCTTCAATGAATGTATGGATGCCCATATTTCTTCAAAGTAGTGTTTGACTGTCTTCAGATAAATACCACAAAGTGGAATTCCTAAGTCCTTCTTTGTCTCTTCTTATGGCCTTTGTTTTAAAGTCTATTTGTCTAAGTATTGCTACCGCAGCTTTTTGTTTTGTTTTGTTTCCATTTTCATGAAATAACTTTTTCCATCCCTTTACTTTCAGTCTGTGTGTGTCTTTTGATATGAAGTGACTCTCTTGTAGGCAGCATATATAAAGGTCTTGTTTTCTTATCCATTCAGCCACCCTATGTCTTTTGATTGGAACACAAGCCATTTACATTTAAAGTGCTTGTTGATAGATATATAGTAATTGCCATTTTATTATTCATATTTTTATCTTTTTTTTTCTTCTTCTTAAAGAAGTCCCTTTAACATTTCTTGTAATACTGTTGGTGATGAACTCCTTTAGCTTTTTCCTGTATGGGAAGCTCTTTATCTGTTCTTTCATTCTAAATGAAGCTTTGCTGGGTAGAGTAAACTAGGTTGTAGATCCTTGCTTTTCATTACTTTGAATATTTCCTGCAAATCACTCCTGGACTGCAAAGTTTCTGTTGAAGAATCAGCTAACAGTCTTATGGGAGCACCCTTGTAGGTAATTAACAGCTTTTCTCTTGCTGCTTTTAAAATTCTCTTTTGTCTTTAACCTTTGGCATTTTAATGATGATGCGTCTTGGTGTGGTCCTCTTTGGTTTTATGTTTGGGAGACTCTCTGTGCTTCTTGGGGCTGTATGTTCATTTCTTTCAATGGGTTAGAGAATTTTTCGTCATTATCTTTTGAAATAGGTTTCCATTTTCTTGCTCTCTCTCTTCTCTTTCTGGTATCCTTGTGATGTGATTGTTGGTATGCTTAATGTTGTCTCAGATGCCCCTTAAACTATCTTCATTTTAGTGGGGAGGGGGATACTTTTTTTCTTGTTGTTCTTATTGAGTGTTTTCTGCTGCCTTATCTTCCAAATTGCTGATTTGATTCTCTGCTTCATCTAATCTACTGTTGATTCACACCAATTTATTCTTAATTTTAGTTATTGCATTATTCATTTCTGAATAGTTCTATTATATTTTGTCTATATACAAATTTATGTTTCCTATCTCTTTATTGAAATTCTTACTAAGATTGTTGGGCATGTTTACAATGAGTGTTTTGAACTCTGTATTTGGTAGATTGCTTGCCTCCATGTTGTTTAGTTCTTTTTCTGGAGCTTTGTTCTGTTCTTTCATTTG
>NW_011895602.1:0-2174 GCF_000151845.1 Pteropus vampyrus | reverse complement strand
AATAGACAGAAATTATGGGAACTTCTCTTCCTGACTGGAAACCTGGGCTGGGAAGCCCAGTGTGGGGCTGGGACATTTGCTCCACAAAGGGGACCTCTGCAGCTGAGATATTTCTCCCAGTTTTTAACTGCCATATGTGGATGTGGAACCAATCCATTCTACATTTCCACCTCTCTTACCTGTCTCAACATGGCTTCTTCTGTTTATCTTTAGTTATAGGACTTCTGTTCAACTAGACTTCAAAGGATTCCCAATGATGGCTGTCATTTAGTTGAGTTGTAATTTTGATGTGGTCATGATTATTATCTTTTTTTACATTTAAGAAAATTGAAGCTTGGAAAGTTTAAGTGACTTGCCCAAACATTATAATACATAAATGAAAATTCAATGTCCGATGCCAAATCTTCTTATTCAGCCAAAGTTAAAATTTCTGCAGTTCTTAAAAAAAATTGCTCAAGAAGATAAGGACAATCCTGTGTGAATTTAGAGTGAGAGACAAGATGATTCCAGGAACTTACTACAAAGTTTCTACAAAGAAATTTAAAACATTATATTTTGAGATTACAAATTTTCCCCTAGGTCAAATAGCTTAATCTTTGATAGAAAGAATTGCAATTTTACTAACAGAAATTCGAAAATGCCCAAGGCTTAACTCCAGAATGGAGAATTTCAGCCCTTCCAAAATAGCAATTAATACAGCAAAAGATTGGAAAATACTCTACTTATGTGGAAGAACATAGTTCCCTCTCTTCTCTGTGCTAGTGCAACAAGCCTTCCTGACCTTCTTTATTTGTGTCATTATCTCAGCTGAATCTCTAATGAAGGTTGATTTGCTGACTACTCACTGAAACCCAACCACTATAATATAGACCTCTGACAGCAAGTGAAACCATTTGCCAAGAGGTGCAGGTAATATAAAATAGAACCAGAAAGTCATTCAAACATCATCTTCTACATTTGATAGATATACACCGCATTATAATTTTTTTGAAAAAATAATATGGTAAAACCTTAATTAAGAAAAACATTCAAATTACATTACATTTTTTTTCCTTTAAATTAATTTTATGCCTCAATTCTGAGAAAGAAATGTTCTAAAATGTGATTCATACAATTTTCTGCAATAGTAAATAGAGTATCTAGAAAATAACCATATTTTTTTCTTGATGACTACAGATCTTATTGTGCTTTAAGGGTCACCTTTCAAAATATTGTTTTCATTGTATAAGAGACATGATGTAGAAATTTTAAACAAATGGCCTCAGGACATAGCCTGGAAGTTTCTTTTAGCAAAGAATAACCCAATATTAGCTTGTCAACTGCTAACATTTTCCTAAAAAATAAATTGAGTAATTCTGGATTCCTATTACTGGGATTTTGGGGGTCTTACTGCTATGAATAATCAAATTCCTGATATTACTTTTCTTTAAGAGACTACTTGAAGAGATCATGATCTGTTTTTGGATTTGACCACTCATGGCCTCCGTATTTAAATTTTTTCATCATTTCCTACACTAGAAACTTAGAGAATTGTAACCAGCTGAACAAAATAACCTTATGTTTCCCTTAGTTTGACTACATAGGTTTCTTCCTCACTCAAGACCCTGATCTCTTTTTTCTTGGAGGATTTACTTTATAAAACTAGGAATTGTGAATTTTTTCTCTGCACCTGTGAGACATAAATCTTTAAAAACTTTTTCCAGTTTTATAATGCAGAAATGCCTTTCTTAAGGATATGAGAAAATTCTCTTCGAAATGTAATTATTAAGGAAGATAGAGCTCCCATTTCCTGGTCTTTGGTGGGAGAGAAGAATCTTCAGTGGGCTCCTTGCTTAAGTTGTATGTCGATTATTGTGTGTGTATAAAACCCAGGCAATAGCTCTGCTCATTGTGTTAGCCACTTTTAATTCTACCTACTAACAGTCTTTTTTGATAGAAGTAGGTTCAGACTATCCCAAAAAAGAGTTTAATTTTTTCTAAACAGAGCAACTGAAAGATACTTGGAGTTAGTTCTTTGAACAAAGATCCCTAGGTAAATCAGGACTCTTTAGAATTGATCTATGAGGCTGAAATATGCTCTAGGTACACATGTTATCATTTTATCTTTCAAATTGCAGGCAGATCTCGGAGATTATTGTAGGCTTGGTTCCAGACCACCACAATAAAGCGAGTAT
>NW_011895601.1:2290-2681 GCF_000151845.1 Pteropus vampyrus | reverse complement strand
TTTAGCTTAAAAAATTGAAAGCTTTAAAGCATTCTCATCAAATTATTTTCCTAAATCTAATGAAAAGCAATTGCCAAAGGTAGCCTCTTTGACTCGAAAATCTATATCTGGTAACAAACACACACAAGGAACACATCATGATTCAAAAATAGTCCACATAAACTTCCACAGATGGGCAGTGAACTTGAAGCTCTTTAAGAAAACATTAACGGTATCCACTCTGGCATTCAAAATATCTCAGAAACCTCAGACTTGGTATCAATTCTTGTTCCTGCTCTGTTATTTTCTCCATAAAACACCATATTCTCTGGAATGCATGTGATACATAACCTCGAATAATTTTCATCCATAGAGATTTATTCACCAGATGTTTCAAAAGAGAAATCTTTTA
>NW_011895601.1:0-1290 GCF_000151845.1 Pteropus vampyrus | reverse complement strand
TTTAGCTTAAAAAATTGAAAGCTTTAAAGCATTCTCATCAAATTATTTTCCTAAATCTAATGAAAAGCAATTGCCAAAGGTAGCCTCTTTGACTCAAAAATCTATATCTGGTAACAAACACACACGAGGAACACATCATGATTCAAAAATAGTCCACATAAACTTCCACAGATGGGCAGTGAACTTGAAGCTCTTTAAGAAAACATTAACAGTATCCACTCTGGCATTCAAAATATCTCAGAAACCTCAGACTTGGTATCAATTCATGTTCCTGCTCTGTTATTTTCTCCATAAAACACCATATTCTCTGGAATGCATGTGATACATAACCTCGAATAATTTTCATCCATAGTGATTTATTCACCAGATGTTTCAAAAGAGAAATCTTTTATAGACAGTTACTCAACTAAAGCATTCATAAATATGTAAAGAATATTGAGTGTTTCTATCTGAGGACAAACTAGTAATCTGGCCTTTGGTGACAGTCATGTGAAAAAAAAGAGTAAAAGGGTAGGTCCAAGGTTGAAATACAGAGAAAAACATATATCACTTTATGGTTTTGTTGGTAGCTATGTCATTATTTTATTAATACAAATCTGATGTCAAATACTGGTCTGTATGCGAAGTGTATGTGGGAATATCTGTATGTAAACTAAAGTAGCACTATGTTTGCAAAGAGGTATATAAATAAGGAAGGGGAAGCATTCTTAAAGTGCTAAAATAGAAAAGTTGAAATATCACAGCCACCATCATTCCTTTAAAAATTATCTCTATTACAAGATAGCATTCAAAAATGGCTATAAAATTAACTTCTATAGGGTAAACTTATCCTTAAATTTACTTAGAAATTGGAAGATCATTGCAATTGCAAAAAAGAAAAAAAGGAAAAAGAAAACAAATAATCCCCCAAAACATAAGTCCAGAATCTGACCACTTCTCACAAGGGATAAAATATGTACTATGAAAATAGTGCAAATATAAAGCATTAAAACTAAAAAGTTTCTCTTTTCTTAATTTTTATCAATATATCAAAAATACTTAAAAATTAAGCATAATGACTGACTGTATAGAATGAATAAATGAAAGAACAAATATAAAAAACAGATCGATATCAGTAGAAGCCAACATCTAAAACATAATGTTCTTTGATTCGACAAAAATTTATTGAGCATCTACCAGGAGTTCAGGGGAAAGGGCAAGGCTGGACAGATTAATTTGAGTGTCATCAGCATTTAGACAGTAAGCATAAATTTCTATCTTAAAATGATGAAGCATCTGGAAATATAAAAT
>NW_011895600.1:4821-7581 GCF_000151845.1 Pteropus vampyrus | reverse complement strand
TTCTCGAAGGGCACCACGTGGCCCCAGCACCACACTGAACATGGAGTGGAGGTGAAGGACCACCCAGATGTCCCGGATTCTACCTCAACTTATCTGGGGTTCCTGATGTCCTGTCCATCTTACCCATTCTGGGCCAAGACCCAAGGAACGAGGGGGTTGATCCTTCTCAGAGATCAAAGAACCAGGTAGGTCTAGTCTCAACCCCTCTGACCTTCCTTCCCACTGTTCTTGGCTCTTCCAACTGGCAGAACATTTCATATTCTCCCTCAGTAGGTGGCAACTGCCCACCATTTTACTCCGATTTGCTCTGCCTATTGATTATACTAAAACCTTTCCTCCAGGCTACATGCTTGGCTCTCAATATTTAAGAGTGTTTGGAGTTTGGAGCTTCCTTTACTTTCCCAATGGAGTTTTCGGGACTTTATTTAGTTATAGATTTCAAAAGCTGACCTAGGGTCATTATTTACTTTTGCCCTCCTGCGATAGTCCTCATGATGTTCTCTGAGGCAAATGGATGCCTCTGGTTAAAAAAGGAATAGTCACATGGAAGAAAAAAATTTTTTTAAAAATCACATTAGTATTTTTCAAAACATATCTCCCTCACACCAATTTTTAGTCTGGGTAAGGATTAAGTTATTCATTCGGAAGCTGGGACTAAGAGCAGAGTTTCCCCTCTACCTCACTGGGTCCTTACAAGAGAACACTCTTATCAGAGAGAAATTAAACAACCTCCAGAATCAGGAAAAGCCCAAGAGAAAGGAAGGATTACAGCTATTACTGCTCCAAGCAGGGTAGGTGTGATGTTGATGTCAGAGAGGGTATCAGCAGCATCCTGTCACCCTGCTAGTCCCCAAGGAGTTCCAGGTCCACTCATCCAGTCAAGGGAGGGACGGCAACTTGGTCAGTGGGTTCCAGCAGGGGTCAGCAATGGATTGGACTGGAGTGCATCTAACAGCCCCAGAGGTGGTGCTAGAGGCTTTCCTTCTAGGGCTTTGTGTACTCATGGCTTTTACCTGAAAGAAACAGGTTTTCGTGGCCCAGGGTGTACATTTCAACAAATATTTATTGAGCACTTACAATGTATCAGGCACTGTCGTTGGTGCTTGGGATACATAAGTTACTAAACCAAAGATCCCTGCCTTTATGATTTTATATTCCAGCAGAAGGGATAAAGGGATAAATTAATTATGTAGGATGTTAGGTAATAAAAGATATGGAATTAATGAAAATAGAGCAGGCTAAGTAGGATCAGGAACACTGGGTGGGAGTTCAGGTTAGACTGAGGTAATAAAGAGGTTATTTGGACAGGCTTCATTGTGCAAATAAGATATGAAGAGAGACTTAAAGGGAGTGAAGAAGCTAGCCAGGAGATGTCTGGGGGAGTTCAGGCAGAGGGGACAGTTAAAGAAATAATCCTAGCAGGTGGGATCAAGAAACAGAAAGGAGACCAGCACAGCTGAAGCAGGATTATGGTCAGATGGAAGGGGCGGGGGCGGGAGTGGGGGCGGCGGGCAGTTGGTGCCAGATCATGTGGACCTTACAGTCCACTGTACTGACACTGGCTTTTTCTCTGGGCGAAATGGAGTCGTCGAGGACTTTGAGCAGAAGCATGATATGATCTGTCTTACATTTAAAAGTACTGTTCTGACTGCTGTGTTTGAGGGGTTTAAACGAGGAGCTATGTTAGGAGGTACTTTTATTAATCTGGGTCAGAGATGATGATGGTAGCTTGGACCAGAGCGATAGCAGAGGAGGTGGTGAGAAATGATCAGATTCTGATAGATTTTAAAGGAAAAGTCAATAGACTTTCTTAAAGGGTTGGCTCTGGGGGAGTGAGAGACTGTGAAGACCCAGAGTGACTCGGAGTTCTTTGGCCTGAACATCTGGGAGGACGGAGTTGCCACCAACTGAGGCAAGGAAGGCTAGAAGTGGGGACAGGTTTGTTGGGGAAGATCCAGTGTCCTGTGCTGGACATGTTGAGTTATAGAGATACATTAGACATCCCAGTGGACACTTTGAATAGGCGACGAAGTAAGTCCGGGAGTCTAGGAGACAGCTCTGGGCTAGAGGTAAAAATTTGGGAGTTAATAGCATATTTAAAGCTCTCAGTCTGAATCAGATTAACAAGAGAGTGAATGTAGAGAAAAGAAAGGAAAGGCTAAGACATCCTCGGGCCATTCCAATGTGAAGAACTGCGGGAGCTGGGAAGGAACCGGAAAAGCTGACTCAGAAGGTGTGACTAGCGAGGTAGGAAGAAAGTCAAGAGCGTGATGTTCTAGAAGTCCAGTAAAGAAAATATTCAAAAGGAGAATGGTCCGTGCTCATGCTAAGTCAAGTAGGGCGTAGGCTGGGGAGATAGCCGTTGGCTCTACTCACTCAGCAGTCACTGGTGACCTTGATGAGAGAGGTCGTGGAGGAGTGGTAGGGGTAAACACCAGGTTGCAAAGGAAAGAACCTGGAGACCAGAACTATAGGTACTGTTCTGAGATATTTTTCTGCAGATGTGAGCAAAGAAATGGAATGGAATTTGGTAGGAAAAAAAAAAAAATGGGGTCAAGAAAAGTGATTGCTTTCCTTTTTGAGATGGGGTGGGGAGCAGGAAACCAGCCTGTTTATATATCGTGAAAATGATCCAAGGCAGAGATGGGGGAGAATTGCAAGAGTGAGATCCCTGAGGGGGCAAGGGCAATGGGATCTAGTGCACAAGCAGAGGGACTAATTTTAGCTAGGAACATGGACATTTCATCTGTGAAGCAGTTG
>NW_011895600.1:0-1862 GCF_000151845.1 Pteropus vampyrus | reverse complement strand
TTAAGGCCTTCTGTCACCTGTCAGGTGCTGATTTAAGCAGAATAATGCATTGGGCTGGATTAAATCATTTTTTTCCCCAGCATAGCACATCATCCAACGTCTTGGCATAAAATAGAGCCAGATGCTAAAATGCCGTTCTGGATTGTTTTCGAGAGTTCGGCCTGTTCCCCTGAGGTGTACAGTTGAGAATATCATATTGTCCATGCTTCTAAAAGTTAAACTTCGAGAGGCTCAGCAACAGGGTCAACGCACTACAGAGCAGCCTTGAGCTGGACATGAGGAGGCAGGAGCCAAAAGAGTCCACCTCAGACTTACCAGGGAGCAAGGGCGGATCCCAGACTTGGCCTTGTTTTGAAAGAGAAATTACATTATTTTCCTTATAAACTGAGACTTACAGGGTTCAATCAAGTTAGGAGACTGTCTCCTAATCAAAAAGAGAAAGACCAGTTTTAATATAGTAATCGATTTTCTCGAGGATACCTACCGATGTCCTATAAAGGAGGCTGGCAGTTGGTGCTCCAGGTGAATATCTTCATCACCAAAGGACCACCAAGGGACCTGCTCTGAGATCAGGAGGAAAAAAATGGAGGAGAAAGAGTACAGCGAGGGCTAACAAGGAAGAGAGGAAGCCAGGACTACTCTCGCACCAAGATCCCAGTTCCTAGAAGGAATGGCCTGTGGATCTTCCAGATGCTTGTGGGCCCAAGAGTTAGCTGCAGAGGGCGGGTGAGATTGGGGGCTACAGTCTTGCTGGAACAGCCACGGTGGAGCAAAGATGCACACACCTTAAAAGAATGTGACATGAGGACCTCAGTTGTTCAAAAAGGTAGCCAGGGGGAGAGCTTGAGAGCAAGTCTGCTGTCAGTGAAACTATCACCTTGACCCTACTACCTTGTCCACACTGTGTTCATAGACAATGAGTCAAAGAGAGACACAGACCATCTCTTCATGGGCAGCCGAGGAGAGGGTTTCTACCTTTGCTATCCCTCCTCTCTACTCCGCCATCAGAGCAGCAGGTGCCAGGGAGAGACTGCCTCCCTCCACTCTAAGCCACTAGAAACTAGCGTAAATAAGGGGTCAAAGGGAAACTTTAAAATCACATATAAGATTTAAATTTTGGAATGAACAGCAGGGAGTTATAAGAACTGAAAAAGACTGTTCTAATATATGAATCACTAGAAATTGCCAGGAAAGGAAGTTTCAAAAAAGAACAGATAATAGTAGTTCCTAAAAAAAATTTTCATTGTATACCCAATAGTTAAGATTCTTATCTAAGACAGTTACATTAGACACCCATACATTCATTTCCTCTCCCTTTTTAAGACCCCTGGTTGCCCTCTGAGTACAGCAGCAGACTTATCAAGGATTAAATGCACCCAGCCAACATCATAACCTTTTCAATCTACTTCTCCAGTGGCATGAGGAGCCTAAAATGGCCAGGAGGTAGTCTCAACTTCTAAATCAATGGGACCACTGTGGGTCTCTTGGTGGGAGCATTCCTTTCCTTGGTGCTGTCAGGAGCTTTAAACAAGCAAAGCGCAAAGCAGGGGAGGAGGGACATAAAAACTCTGCAAGCTATAGGAGAATCCCACTCCAACATTTGCCCTGACCCATGTATTCTGGCTCTGGAAGAAACAGCTCACAGACAGTCCTGCCTCAGACCACATGCTCTGTCGAGCATCCTCATCTTACAAGTGTTGCCTCCCAGCTGACACCAAAATTGAATCTTCAGAAGCCTCTCTACCCAGCGACTTCTGGATGATGCAGTACACGATAAAACCAGTGGGTCCCATGGACATAATCAACCTTTTGCTCTACTTCTTTTATGAAAGAGTGGTTTTCTTGGTCCAAAACAAAGTTAC
>NW_011895599.1:2806-3660 GCF_000151845.1 Pteropus vampyrus | reverse complement strand
AAGGCAGAAATACAGAAAACAGATAGAAGCAACATTCAAAGAAATAATGGCCAAGGATTTTCTAAAGCTGAAGAAAATCTCTGCCCACAGATTGAAGCTGAAGGAAACTCGAGGCTAGCGGAACAGAAAACAAACTTGGGCACGTGCATCCAAGTGAAATTGGCGGAAACAGAAAAACCCTTCACGCAGCCAGAGAAGCAGGGCAGCTGGTTCGAAAGGGACGGGAGGTTGGCAGCCGCCTTCTCGACAACAGACAAACGCCGTGGAAGCCAGAAGGCGGCGAAGCGACATGTATTTAAAGAGCCGAAAGGCGAGAGCCGCTGACCAGAGTGTTATACGTGGCAGAGACGACCTTCCAAAATGAAGGTGACGTCACAAATTACTCAGAAACACGGAGCTGGAGGAACTTGTCATCAGCAACCCGCACGCACAGGTGAACTGATCGGAGTCCTCTGGGCAAAGGAACTGAGGCAGGTGGACACGCGGGAGTCCGGGGACCCGACGTGCAGACGGACGGCGGGAGACGGTCCTGCCGCCTTTCGACGTTCCATGTCACTCATCACAAAACCGGTTTCAGAAACATCCTCCGTAAGCGTGTCCGTAAATGTCAGCCGCTCAGGCACGCACCTGAAGCCATCCGAGACCGCGCCGAATGTTGCCAGATGTTATCGACATAAAGGAATGAAGACCTGAGTAAATAGCGAGCCGCTCCACCCTCAGGGTGCAAAACAGCTCTGAGATGATCCTGGCCTTTCTCAAATGAATCTGTGAATCCAGCGCAGTCTTTCCTTCCTTCCTTCCTTCCTTCCTTCCTTCCTTCCTTCCTTCCTTCCTTCCTTCCTTCCTTCCTTCCT
>NW_011895599.1:0-919 GCF_000151845.1 Pteropus vampyrus | reverse complement strand
CGTCGGGCGCGTGACGTTGGCTGTGTTCCCCACGGGCCCCTCGGGTGTGGTGTGTGTGTGGTGGGCGGGGACGGGGGTGGTGCGGCCGGGGCACTGGCTGCAGAGGAATGTTCCCGGTGGTCTCCTGGAGTCGTGGGCACCTTTCACGTGACAAGGTGACATGGGCACAGTACCAGGCCCTCAGGCCACCCCCATTTGCTGTGGTGGCCCAGCCTAGTGCAGGGCGGTTGGTCTGTGGGTGAACTGGGCAGTGCTGAGCGGACACCTCCATGTCTCCTCCCTCCTCGCTGTGGCCTGGGCCTGGCACCCACCTGACCGACGTGGCCGCTTGGCTCGAACGGGGCTGCAGGTCGCTGCCCAGACCCTCAGCAGTGCGTGTGGCCCCCTGGACAGCTGGGCCCTGCAACCACCCTTGGCAGGCTCCCAAAGGTGGCCAACCAGGAAGGGCGGGTCTGCGGGCCCAGGTGCCCGCATGTCTCCCTGGCCTCGAGGCTGTTCTCCTGCCCCCGCCCCACACGCCGGACTTACCTGCACCAGGCAGATCAGTGAGCCAGGGCCCGCCCGTGTCCGCTCTGTCCTTGACACCAGAGAGGGGCCCCTGTGTCCGTGACCTCGGAGGCTCGCACTTGGCTGTACCACCGTTGGGCCTCTCACCAGGACCCTGCCTGGCGAGGCTCCCACCCTGGCTTCGGCCGTGTCCACCCGGAGGTGGTAGGATGGCGGGAGAGGGTGTCCAGGAGGCCGGACAAAGCCCCCTGCCAGGACGTGTGTGGGAGTGAGAGCCTTGCCGGGGGGAGAGGTCTTCACACGCGGGGAAGCGGTCTCTGGGTGCAGGGCTGTGTAGCCACCGCCGCCTCCTCTCTGGCCGTGTCCCCCGGCGGTGTGTGTGAGGAGCTGGCCAGGCCGCTGTGGGTGGGAG
>NW_011895598.1:2790-3406 GCF_000151845.1 Pteropus vampyrus | reverse complement strand
AGGCCTTCCACGTCCACATCCGCGGACCTGAACCCCTAAGTCCGCCCAAGGTGGCCCCTGGCTCGCTGACAGAGCCGGACACCAGCCACTCCATTCCTACCAGGCGTCGCTCGAGTTTGCCAAAGGACCCGGGACTCGCACCGTCCCCAGGGGGTTATGACTGACAAACTTCCCGCGCGCAACACATCGCCGCCTGGAGTCGCGGCACCCCGCTGCCGTTGCCGCTCGCGGCCGCACGGTGGCGCTGTTGGCCACGGGTCCCGCCCGAACCCCGGCGCGCCCTCCCGAGAACGTCCGCCAGGGGGTGTTACCTTCCCGAGGCCACCGAGGCCAGCTGGCACCTGTCAGCAGGGCAGACCCTCGACTGCAGCAGACCATCTGAGCCCGCAGGGGGCCATCCCCTCCTTATTGCGGGGATCAGAACGCAATAAGACACCTCCTCTAGGTCAGTGCCAGCCCCTCTGCCCTTGGCGGAAATGCGAAGCCACAGCGGACAGCGGGGGAAGAGGGACCGCGGTCAACATTTGCTAGCTGCTGGGATTACTAACCGCCGACCCTGGGCGGCGACTTAACCATCCCTGTCCTTTCTCTACCATGCTGTGCTCGCGGCTTGATC
>NW_011895598.1:0-949 GCF_000151845.1 Pteropus vampyrus | reverse complement strand
GTCTGGGCCTCAGCTCCGCGCCGGGGGCAGCCGAGGCCAGCCCCTGGTGGGGCACAGCCGGCCGCAGGGCCCTGCTACGTCCTCCGTGGCCACAGGTCTGGGTGCAAGTCCCTGGAGGCGAGCCGCCTTTGGTTCGGGATGCGCCCTGCCTGGCCCGCCGTGAAATGGCCTCAAATACCAGCACCCTCTTTGGGAGCTTGTTCGCCCCCACCCCGGGGACAGGAGCCCAGGGTTGGGGAGGGGGGAGGCGGGTCTGCGGCTTGCTCTGGCCCAAGTGGGAGGGACAGACAGGGAGGGAGGTGGAAGGCGCTGTGTGCCGGTGCCCACTGGGGGGCGCCCTCTGGCCTGCGTCGTGGAGGGCGAGCAGCCGCCGTCCTGGCTCCCACGGTGGCCTTTTCCTCGGGCCCCTCCTCCAGGCTGGGTGAGGGCTGTTTTCCCCCCTCAGCCTGGGCGCGGCTGCCAGCCGTGGGACCGTGGGGGAACATTGGCCTGGTCTGTGCCAAGGGCTGGAATAAAAGATTTCGTTGCGTTGTGTGATTCCTGGATCCGGCTCTGCCCTCACTTACCTGGAGCCCACCTGGGCACTCGCTGGAGGTGTGGGGCGCCCTGCTCTGCCGTCTGAGCAGGAGGGGCCAGGGGCCTAGAGAGAAAGCACTCGGCCCTGGAACAGTTAGGGGGCAGACAGCAGACACCGCCCGGTGTGGCAGAGCCCACGCCGGAGGGGCACGGCCCAGCCTCTTCTGAGAGCCTTGCAGCCCCATGGGGCGGGTGCGGGGGAGGTGGATGGTGCCGAGTGGGGCCACCGGCACCTTTCCTGGACAGTGTCGTGGGACTGGGGGAGGGGAACCAACAGGCCCCCTCAAGCCACCCTCCTGGACTCACCCTCGCCCAGCCCTGACACCGTCCGTCCTGTCTCCCACTGCCCAGCCCAGGCCCGCGAGCTGTTGCT
>NW_011895597.1:4994-5328 GCF_000151845.1 Pteropus vampyrus | reverse complement strand
TCTGATTTCCAGCTCAGAGGTCCAGAGAGCTCCGCCCCCTTTGCCCGGCCCCTCCTCCCTCCCTCCTCTGAGAGCTCTGTTTCAGCACCGAGGCCAGCGCTCCAGGACTCGGGGAGGGAGGAAAGGGCGGGGAGGCGGGGAGTGAGGGAAGGGGCAGACCTGGCCCAGGGAGGCACAGAGTGCCTCCCGGCCCAACGCACACACCGCACACCCCCGCCACAGGAAATCGAGACCCCTCTTCACTCTCCTGAGTGAGGACAATAATTGAGAGGATGGAACGGCGGCTGTCACATTCCTCCCGCTCGATTCCTGTCGCAAAAACGCTTCCTGAGCT
>NW_011895597.1:0-2766 GCF_000151845.1 Pteropus vampyrus | reverse complement strand
AAACCATTCCATGTTCTGAATGGTTAGACCGGGTCACCTCAGGAACTGGTGGAATCCTCACCTTGGCCCCTGACCATTGAACTAAAAGGTTAATATGCCAGGAAGAGCTAAGCCAAAGCCCCTGGTGTTCCCTCTCACTATCCAAATAATAAATAAAAAATAGCATTATGTCCCTAGGGAGGCTTTAGAAATTAGTCACTATCAATGACTCAAAAGATGCAGGGGTGGTGACTCCTGTCTCTAGTGAACATTTGTCACATTTTTGTTTGTTTTGGGTTTTGGCTGACCAGCATCCTAACCACTTTTCTATGTGAGGGTGATACCCTGCTGTGTGAGTCCCGGGGGGAGGGTGGGCCCCTTCTCTCCCTGTGGAAACCCCTTCCTCTGCCTGCTCTAGAGAGAGTTCTGATGATGTGCTGGCACCCATTAACAGTGGACTTCTGTGGTGTGACATCTCCCACTCGGGATAGCCCTGAGGAAAGCAGGAAGGAACATCTTTGTGGAAGGTAGAATTGAAAGTGCTATAACTATCTGTCCCCCAGATACCAACATCACAACCCCTAGAACCTATAAGTGTTACCTTATTTAGAAAAGGGTTCTTTGCAAATGATTTTGGGATAAAGTGATCCTACCAGATTATCTGGGTGGGTCCTAAATACAATGACAGTTGTCCTTCTAAGAGACATACAAAGGAGAAGACAAAGAAGAAAAGGTGATATGACCACAGAGGCAGAAACCAGAATGATGTGGCCAGATAGAAGGAAGCTGGTGCTACCAGAAGCTTGAAGGGGCATGAAAGGATTCTCCTCCAGAGCCTCTGTAAGGGAGTGAAGCCCTGCTGACACCTTGACTTCGACTTCTGGCCTCTAGAATTACAAGAGAACAAAATTCTGTTGTTTCAAGCCACCAAGTTTTATGGTAATTTGTAGTATCCTCAGGAAATATACCACCTCTTTTGTGAGGAGAGAGGGCCTCAGGTACAGATGGACACATTGTGGGCAGCAGCTAACAGACCAGCCAGATCATTGTCACCTTGGATAGAGCAAGTGAAGGGTTAAGTAAAAGTTTAGGGAAAGGATGGGTGATGGAGCCCTCAGAATAGGGGCAAAACCAGGGAGTATTTGAGCCCTCTACAACATTCTCCAGAGGCCTGCCACTACAAAGGCTTTTAACATCAGTTAGACAGGACAATTCATTCTGCAAATGCTAGCCAGTCTCCTTATTCAGCACCTGATCCCACACTGGCTCAGACTCATAACAAGGTGTCCGTGGAGGAACAGATGGGGACAGTAGATGGGTCTTCCATCAAGGCCAACACAGCAACACAGCCAGTCACGACTGGCTCCAAACAACCTCGACAAACTTTAAACCCCCTGGTATATCATCTATAACTCAAAACCCAATAATAAGAAAACAACCCAATTAAAGATTGACCGGCAAAAAAAAAAAATATATCAAGCAAACACTTCATCAAAGAAGATATATGGGTGGTAATTAAGCACACTAAAAATATTCATAATCATTAGGCAGTAGAATGACACACCTATTAGAAAGGTTAAATTACAAATCAAAACCACAAAAAGATACTACCTTACACCTATTAGAATGGCTGTTATCAACAAAACAAGTAACAAGTGTTGGAAAGGTTATGGGGAAAAAGGAACTCTTATATACTGCTGGTGGGAATGTAAATTGGCACAGCCACTATGGAAAACAATATTGAGATTCCTCAAAAAATGAAGAATAGAATTATCATATGATCCAGCAATCCTTCTTCTGGGTATCTATCAAAAAACTTAAAAACAATTACCAAATAGATATATGCACACCTGTGTTCATTGCAGCATTATTCATGGTGGCCAAGACATGAAAACAACCAAAGTATCCTTCGATAGATGACTGGATAAAGAAGATGTGGTTCACATATACAATGGAACATTACTCAGTCATAGAAAAGATGAAATACTGCCATTAGAGACAACATAGATGGATCTTGAGATTATCATGCTAAGTGAAATAAATCAGACAGAAAAAAAGTTGAGAAACATGATTTCACTCATATGTGGCATAAAAAAACTGCAAGCAACAAATGAACAAGACAACAAACAAAAACTCATAGACACAGACAACAGTCTATTGGTTACCAGAGGAAAAGCAGGGAGGTGGAGATAGATAAGGGTAAAGGGGATCAAATTTATGGTGATAGAAGGAGATTTGATTCTGGGTGGTGAACACACAATGCAATATACACATGATGTATTATAGAATTGTACACTTGAAACCTATATAATTTTATTAACCAATGTCACCCCAATAAACTTAATCTAAAAAAGGGCTAAATTAAAAACAAAACACCTGACAATGCCAGGTCCTGGCGAGGATGTCTAGCCATTAGAATCTTTACATTGCTGGTGGGAATGCACATCGATTCAGCCACTTCGGAAAGCAGTTTGATATCTCTTAGAAATTGAAACAAACATTTGCCATGAGACTCAGCCTTCTCACTCTTCTACACAATGCAGATCATAGGTAGGGGGTTGGAGGACACAAGCTAAGTCAACCTGAGTCTCTTAATGGGGAATTTGAATCTTGAGTGGATTTCCTGTCTGCTCCCTGCTATGACTCCAGGGTTATTGTACATTTGACCTTGATCCAGAGCTCTGAGCTCTTTCCTAGAACTGAGATATCTGTTTGTGGCTTAAACAAAGGGGATGTATTACAGGGACACAAGGCCCCACGGGGCAGAAATTAAGCCCACCATGGGAA
>NW_011895596.1:2366-4055 GCF_000151845.1 Pteropus vampyrus | reverse complement strand
GACAGAGCGCGGCTCATGTCTGCGCGTGATGAGAACGTGTGGGTCCTTACACCGACAGGTGGCGGCTCCGGCAAACGGAAATGGGAATGGGGCCGGGAGGGCACAAGCCAGAGTACGTTTTCATTTATGTTCTCTTTGGGGGTGATCTTCACCAACAGTGTTAATCTGAATAAAGACGAAGGATTGAAAATGCGTGACACTCAAGCCTTTTCTAATCGCAGAGCAAAGACATACATAGTAGCTTTGAAAAGGAAACGTGACATGTTAGGGACACACGACTGTGTGTCTTTGTCTTTCTCAGAAATCTTCAGGGTTAATAGTGTCATTCATGCAATTGTTTATAAACAACATCTGAACTGTATTTTTAGGCAAATATATATATGCGTATATATGTATGTGTGTGTGTGTGTGTGTGTGCACCGAAGAACTTTAAAACAAAGTCATCTTCAAGCACAGAGTTCCTGTTCCATTCAGCATTTATCCGTGAATGTGACCTTATATAGAAAGAGGGTTCGTGGCAATGTAATTAAGTGCAGGACCATCTCAGAATGAGATCACCCTGGACTTAGGCGACTTTAAATCCAGTGGCCTGTGTCCTCGTCAGAGGAAGGAGAGGGAGGGTCTTGCCAGGGGCCACGAGGTGATGGAGGCAGAGATCGGAAGGCGGTAGCCACAGCTAAGGGACACCAAGGCTTGCTGGCGGCCACCTGAAGCAGGAGGACAGGCCTGGGACAGGTTCTCCCTCGGAGCCTGCGGAAGGAGCCCATGCTGCCCACGGCTGGGTTTTGGACTTCCAGCCTCCAGAGCTACGATACAATAAGTATACGTTGTCCTAAGTCACCAGGTTCACGGTGAAGGTTACAGCAGCCACGGGAACCTGGCACACTGCCCTTTGGGGATGACCTTGCCATTCTCGGTACCACCCGAGGGTCTGCTCTGCGACAGTGTTCGGGAAACACTGGCTGAATAAAAGGCCGTGTGGGTTCTGTCATTCCAGAATTTCTCTCTTGATGGCCAGCGTAAGCTGCAGGACAGGCACAGGAGAAAGCACAGAGAGGGGACACACCCAGCCCCCGCACCCCTGAACCCTGGATGCCGGCGGAAGTCCCTCTGCTCCCCGGGGGGTCCCCCGGAGCCGGCACAGCGATGGGCTCATTTCTCCTCCATGCTCTGTCCCCACAGGTGGTAGCCCGTCCTGGGGCCCTTTGAGCCCTGCTCAGGTCAGCGTCGCCCCAGTTTCTGGATGTAAAAAGAGCACAAGCCCCAAAAGACAGGACGCGGGAGCCTGGCACAGCCTGGCGCCTCTCCCGGCTGCCACTGTCCCGCTCACAGCCGCCACTCGCCCGGGGACCCTTCATGCTCCTGCACCAGACGGCACACTGGCGAACGAGCGCGCCAGGTCACGGAAGTGGGGAGAGCGGGCCCCTCGCCTGCGCTCGGCCACGTCCTGGGGCCAGGCTGTGCCCAGTCTCTGCTCAGAGAGAGGCCAGATGCATGGAATTGATGTCCGTGGTTAAAGAGGGGGTTCGAGAGAGGGGATGAAGGGCTTGGCGGCCTGCAGGCCCACGCTTCCAAGCAGAACATCACACATCTCAAGACATCGGAGGACCTTCTGGAAGTTTCTTCTTTTCAACATCAGAAACTAGGGCCAGTCATTTGCACACAGTACAGGAGCCTGGACGGAGACGG
>NW_011895596.1:0-976 GCF_000151845.1 Pteropus vampyrus | reverse complement strand
GGGCTTCTGTTCCCCTCTCATTTAGGAACCAAATACTTCCGAAGGGAAAAACGAAAAACAAAAAACAAAAAAAAAAACACAAGATGTTGGTGTGGCTTGAAGAAAACCATTTCCTGATCTGCCGTTACTAAAAATAAAGGGAGATGGTCGTGTTTACTGTGCCGCAAGACGAGGCTAATGGGGAAGCCGCCCACGCAACACCTGGATCGAAGATTCTGCCTGCGTCCGACCCATGTTTTTACTGCAAGTATCTCAGAAACCACGTAACAGGAAGTCACTTTATTTTATCATTCGAAACACAGAGTCAAGTCCGCTCTGCGGCTCGCTCTGCCCCCGCCTCCCGTGTCTTTCTCCGTGTCGGATCATCCGCGGCCACAAACACGCGGCTTCTCTCGGCGCCTCTTCCACCTGCCCTGTTCCCCCTTCCTCCATGCTTGCCTTTTTACTGCTCATAGTCAAAACCAGCCACAAAATTTTGGGGTCCCACTGCAAAATGACAACATCGAAGCTCTTTACTCAAGAATTTTAAGAGCTTCTGGACAGCCACGGCAGAGAAGATCTCGAGCATGGGACCCTCCGAGCACAGGGCGCACGCCTGGGAGTCCGGCCCTGCCCGCCGGGTGCCGTCAGCTGTGTCCCTTCCTTCACTGGCCGGGTGCTGGCAAGGCGAGGCCATGAGTGTCGTTTATCGCCCAAGCACGACCGTCTACACTCGCCGTCAGGAACCCGAGCGCCCAGAATCAGAGAAACCTCTTTCCCGAAGCGAACGTGTTTTCCCCGTGACACTTTCTTGAGGATGACAAGTGCTCACGTCCACATTACTGTGTCTGTGGCCCATCGGGCTTTAAACATAGTTTAGCTTTTCGATCTCCGATTCTATCGTATCTCAATAAAATAAACCGATTTGCTGAATGGGGACTGAGCAGTGAGAAGTAGGCCTACGGCGAATCTGCACTGATCCTGGGGATTTTGTCCA
>NW_011895595.1:3232-3821 GCF_000151845.1 Pteropus vampyrus | reverse complement strand
GCAGAGCTGTGCTGACCCCCAGCTCCGTGGGAGGAGTTTCAGAAACGGACCCCGGGCCCGTTCTCCGCCAGGGTGTGATCTGGAGCCGTGGAGGCGGGACCATCTCCTAACATTTGGGAGGCAGAACTGGACGCGCCCCCATCCCGCACCGCGGGAAACCCTCGGCCGCAGGACACGGGAGGGGGAGGCGTGAGGGGCGGCGGGGGAGGGCGAGGCGGGGAAGCGAGCAGGCAGGAGAGGGCGGGAAGGGCAGGGTGCCAGGCCGGCCTAGTTGGCACCACCCCGCAAAGATGGACTCGAAAGAGAGCAGGAACCGCAAGCGCTACGGCATCGGGGATCGGAGCTGCCAGCGGCAGGCCCCCTCCTGAATCACACGTTTGGTTCGTATTTAAATGACAGTGTTCGAGGAGCAGCCCTGGAGTCCCCGGAGGCTTGGCCCGCCCTCGAGTCAGCCCCTGAGGGGGGACTCGGAGGGGAAGTGGAGGCCCAGGCGGAGGAAAGGCTGAGGACAGAGGCTCCAGCATGGCCCCTGTCAGTCCCAGTACAAGCTGGGGGCAGCCCGGGTGTCTGCCCCCAAATCCAGACCTGC
>NW_011895595.1:0-812 GCF_000151845.1 Pteropus vampyrus | reverse complement strand
GTTCGCGTTCACGGCTTCTCACCAACAGCGTCTGCTCGGCCGTGACTAGGGGAAGGCACCTGATCACCCCGAAGATCTGAGACCGGGGACACGTGATCCTCCTCTGAGTTTGCGAGTCCCAATGACCAACCCGTGAAACTCCTCGTTTACGTCCATGGCAAACGTGCACTTTCCAACACGCCGGGCTGGACTTGCAGCTCCCAGGACCGAGCGAATGAACTCTCGTCGTGCGAGCCGCTCGGCCCGGTCCTCTGTCGCGGCCGCCCTAGCTGACCGGTGCAGCCAGGCACGGGGTTCGTGCCCAGCGAAGGGCAGCCGTGCCTGCCCTGCCTCGGGACCTGCCCTCGGCGCACGCCACGTGGGTGCACGTGGCCCCGCAGCCCTGCTCAGGGGACAATCCCGCTGACTCCGTACTGTCCTCTCCTCAGTGACCATCAGCGTCTCCTTCCAAAAGGGTAAGAATCAGGGGCTGGGGCAGGAAGGGCCCCTTCCTGATTTATAAGGGGCTAAGGCTCGGAGGGCACCTGACTGCCCCTCGCGTGAGCCCACGGCCCGGCGGGGCCCGCACATGTACTGAGGATCCAACTCAATTGTAAGAAACGGTTCTAAGAAGAGACGCGGCGTTTGCATCAGACCTCGCCGGGGAGCAGGGGTGCCACCGTGAAGAGAAGAGTGGCTGAGGGCGACAGACCGTCGCGTGCAAAGCCGTGACAGCATAACAGGAATGAGGGGCTCGGAGACACGCAAGCGAAAACGCCCCGTGCCACGGCGGGGCTCGAGGAGTCTGAGGGACCGCACGGCGTTACGGATGT
>NW_011895594.1:2984-4675 GCF_000151845.1 Pteropus vampyrus | reverse complement strand
TGCCCTGGGGAGCCATCTGCTTCCCTCGCACTGTGGAGTTGAACTTTTCTTCTCTCTTTCCATTCTGCTTACGAAGCAGTCCCTGACCAGCAACACCTGCATCCCATTCATCCTGCAACCCGAGCCAAAGGATAAAGAAGCTGGTCTTCAAGGGGGGTTGGGATGGGTGCTGCATGGGAGTGAGGGGCCTCTCTGTCCATTCTCCTATCAACAGAGGCAACCAGGAGGCGTCACAGAGACTCTGGTAACAGTTCGGTTGATAATGATGCTTATTGTTTATTGATTGACACATCCATTCTGGCTAATGCCCCCTGATGGTCAGCCCAGGAATAGCCCCTGATTCCTAGCTATATTCCTTTTAGTCAAACAAAAATTTAGCTCTTTATTAGGGTCCTCATAAGGCAGACTTTGGAACAAAGGAGAAAGCAAAAACGCATAGTTTCCTTCCCAAATTCATCACACTGAACATTTACATCCTACAAGCATGTGTGCACCACTTAGACAGTAGCTATTGTGTAAATAAACAGACCACTAGTTTGAAAACAGAACCATCAGTGTTGACACCAAGTACCCCTGTAGTCACTCCAAGTGGACACGAGCTCAGCGTAAACATTTGCCAGATAAGTCTGCACCATGGTGTCACTATTTCTATTTAAAAATGCTTTGCTGGAAGCTTCTTAACATAAGAGCTAACACCACCAGTCACATTGCCCTGATCATGTTTGTTTTTCTATAAATGAACAAATTTAGGCCACATTTTCTATCCCTTTCTCAAGCTGGGCATGCACAGTGACGCCTCAGGTAAGTTCGCTTGTCGGCTGATTAATTGCCATGGAGAGTGACTCACCAGCCAGCGCTGACCAGTTAGGCCAGGGAGCCCCACATCCACTTACGAACATGCATTTCTCACTCAGGGGTTACTAAATAATGCTAATGGTGGTATGCTGAGCACATATTGAGTCCTGCACTCTGTGCTAAGTGTTCTACAGATACTTCATTTCTTCTCCACCTTTTAAGGTAGGTAGCAGATTGGAGACTGAAAGTAAAAACACTGTCCATCGATGGGTGAGTGATCAACAATTTGTGGTATATACATACAATGGAATAGTATTCGGCCTTGAAAAGAAAGGGAATTCTGACACATGCTACAACATGGATGAAAGTTGGATATATCATGCTAAGTGCAATAAACCAGTCACAAAAAGACAAATATTGCATGATTCTTCTTATATGAAGTACCTAGATTAATCGAATTCATAGAGACAGAAAGTAGAGTGGTTTTCGGGGGCTAGGGGAGGGGGAAATGGGGAGTTAGCATTTAATAGGTACAGATTTCAGTTGGGGAAGAAAAAAATTTTCTGGAGATGGATGGCGGTGAGGGTTGCAAAACAGTGTGAATGTACTTAGTGCCACTTAGTATACACTTAAAAATGGTTACAATGTCAATGTTATGTATATTTTGCCACAATAAAAAAGTAAAAATACTGTCATGTGAGAAATTGATATTACAAAGAGACTTTCTTATTTGATTAGTTTGAGAATTTTTATCCTAATGATCCTTTTTAAAAAATACTATCTGTGGGTTTTTTTAAATAGTAGACATGGTCTTCTGTGAACTACCTATATAATCTTTTCCCCAACGTCATAAAAAAAGGAAGCTTTTTCTATTTGCCATTATATATTTAATTGGC
>NW_011895594.1:0-969 GCF_000151845.1 Pteropus vampyrus | reverse complement strand
TGTGTGTGTGTGTGTTTTAGCGGTGAAGAAGAGACCCACCGACGCCCAGGGATCTGGTAGGAAAAGGGTCTGCATTTTAGGTCTGAATTCTGGGTTCATTTCAGCCTGGCTGACAAGCTCTCTGAGTTTACCCTGCCCAGGCCCACAGGCCTCTGAGGCTACGTATCTAGATTGATGGGGTGCCATTTTAATTATTTATGTGTTTTTACTCTCTTAGCCCCTGCCAATAACAATTGGAAGCTCTCTGGTTTATGTTCTGGCAAATGTCAAAAAAGCAAAACACAGCAAAAACTACATTTCTGAGGCATCCGAAAAGGGAAGAGGAAAAACGAAGTTTCTGGACTTCTGCTTAGCATTGGAGTTTTCTTTAATAGTTATGCTTCAGAGAGAAGAGGGAACATGTGTCTGTGCCCCGGGCCCATGTAAGTGTGCCCCAGAACAGAGCAGGTCACTTGGAACTGTGGGTACGAGTTTGTGCAACTCTGTGCCACGCCATCTTGGGACCTGAGGCAAAAGGAAAATTCAGTAATGGTGATTTCTTCTTTATTTAAAGTTTTGATATTTTGTTCATCGTGGATTCTTTTACACTAATGTTTATTTTTATGATGTTGCGTTAGAGTTTTTTGGTGCCCCCTTAAAATCTTGTACTTGAGACGGGTGCCTAACTCTCCCAACCCTCATCCGGCTTTGTGTTTCTGTACAGCCCAACCCTGAAGCTGTGGGTTCCTAAACGTCTAAAGTAATGATTTGGTGAGGTGCATGATTTTTTTTCATACTAGTTCAATTTATGGAGCACATTGTAGGTATTGGACACTTCTCATGCCGTCTCTTAGTCTGTGAGCTCCACGAGAGTGGACACCGTCTGATTTATTCTACGAACAAAGACAGTCTCTAGTATCTAGTAGATATTCAATAAATGTTTGTTGGAACAACCCTAGGTGGTTAATGTTGTTATTCTTTTCATTTTAC
>NW_011895593.1:4969-6836 GCF_000151845.1 Pteropus vampyrus | reverse complement strand
GGTTTGTAACCTTGGAATCTCTGCCTCTAACTGGAATGGCTGCTGAAAGACCAAAGCCTCTCTGACATGTCTCCTCTTCCCTCCCTCCCTGCCCACTCCCGAAGCCACATTCTTCATATCACATCTGGCAAATCTTCCTTTGACCCGACACTGCTTTCATGTTCTCTGCTCAAACTTGCTTATACCCAGCTGAACTCCTCTCTGTAGTCACTGAGGCCACCATGATCAGATCCCATCCTATCTGTTCAAACCTGTTTCCCATTACTCTTTAAAAGAATAATAAAAGCACCTATCATATATATTACAAATGAGTTTTGCATTCGTTACCTCAGTTCTCACAATACTAACTGGAAGCCAAAGTGGCAGTGATTATCCTTATTTTGTAGTCTGAGAGACAGTGACAGGCACAAGGTCACGTCAATAAACACTGGAGTAACCAGAACTAGCACCCAGATCTTCAGACATGTCTTACGCAAACTTCACTGTAACCTGGATACGTGCCTTCCTGGGCTTCAGCTCAGCAAACCCACACGGAGGGTCTGCTCTTCAAAGGTTATGTGTAATGCTTCAGTGGATACAAATAAGAATTTCTGCCCTTGTTTACCCTCTAAAGTTAAGAGAGAATAGTTACCTCTCTGGAACGGAAGAGCGGGGTAAATCATGCAGGAGTACAGTGGACCAGGTGTGCCAACTGCAGTGAAGTGTGGGAGTGCAGCCTGGAAGGGGCTCGAGAAAGGGCTCGAGACTTGAATGTTAGGTAAAATTTCCGAGATACTGTTCGAAAAGGACAGTGAAGGTATGGTTTCTAAAGACCATGGTGTCAGGGAGGGTGCTCCTGGCAGAAGCAGCAGCACACACACTTCAAATCCCACCCACCCTTCAAGGCTCTGCGTGCAGTATTAATTCCTAGACTAGTCCAGAGCTCATCTCTCTGACTCTCTACCATGCTTTTATATCATAATTTAAAAGGATTCCTGTTACTTGTATTGTTTTGAATGTCATTCTTATCTTTCCAACTAGATTTTAAGCTCCTTAAAGGCAAGAATGAGGTCACACAGCCATTCTCTCCAAATAGGGACTGGATCTGATGGCTTTTGCCAAGGCCCTGGGAAGAGCTCTGAATTCTCCAAGTAAGCTTCACACCTTTCATTATGTTTTGATCACTGAGATTCAACTTGAAGTTTTGTTATATGGGATAGTCTCTCCGCCTTCTACCAAGCTTAGGCCTTCCTCATGAGAGTCCCTGTCTGATTTAACAAGATCAGAACGTACTGGCAAGGGCGTGGGGAAACAGGCATTCGCATACACTGCTGGTGGGAGTATAATTTAGCAGTTTCTAAGGAAGATAATGCCCCTGCTAGGAATGGTGTACCCCACAGGTACACCAGCCTACTTGCAGCACAAGATAACATAAAAAACAACACTTTTGTCAGCTGGGCAGTGATTAAATCATCCACGCAAAAGATCTATGAGACATATTAAGTGGAAAAACGAGGTACAGAACAGAGTATATGCACAAAATATTTCTGTAAAGAAAATAGTGATAGTGGTGGCCCCAGGGAAGGGAAAATGGGTGGCTGGTGGGGAGGAGTAGAAGGAACTGGCTTTTCACCTTTAAATTTGGAACCATGTGTATGTATAATTTTTTTAAGCATTATGCTGTCATTTTTTTTAAATCTCTTTATCATTATGGCAAATAAACTGCCTTTTAAACCTCAGATATAGAAGATTTTGAGAGGTAATGAGTGATCCCCGGTTGTTTCTCTGAGAACGGAACAGCCCCTCTACCTGCTAAGTCCTCCCAGGCCCAGGCCCGGTACTTGGAACCCAATGGTGGCCTAATATTGTTGAATGATTGATATTTACT
>NW_011895593.1:0-1554 GCF_000151845.1 Pteropus vampyrus | reverse complement strand
AAAGTTAAGTATAACATGACCTACACAGCTCGAGGCTAAGAGTTTTTGTTTTTTTATTTTTAAATAAGTAATGCATGCATATAATATATCGAATGTTACACAAAAGTATCCAGTGAAAAGTAATACTCCTCACCTCTGCACCCCAATACCTCCACCCAGTTCCTTTCCCAGGAAGTAGCACTAACCAGTTTCTTGTGTATGCATCAGAAATATTCTAATACACAAGTATACATGCATCTATCATTCCGTCTCCAACCACACTGTTTAACCCCGAGGACAGTAAACACTACTCTACATCTTGGTTTTCACTTATTTCTTAGAGATCATTTCAGATCAGTACACGTAGATTGTTTCCACTTCTTAGCTACTCTAGACGGTGCTGCAAGATTACTTTTATCTGTTTCTATTTTTAACTGAACTATGCAAATGTCTGTGAAATAAATTCATAAGAGTGGTATTGTGGGGTCAAGGTATGTGTATTTGTAATTTGGCCTTCCAAATTGCCAAAATGCTTTCCTCAGCACTGTGCCAATTTACACTCATACCAGTAATGTATGAGAGTACCTATTTTCTCAAAACTTGATCAAATTATATTTTCCAACGTTTTGATCTTTGTCATTTTGATAGGTAAAAAATTATAATTCATGGTAGTCTTGCTTTTCTTATGAAATACATTGAACATTTTATCATATTTTTAAAAGAAAACTGAATCTCCTTTTCTGTGACCTGTCCATGTTCTTTGCCAATTTCCCCATTTGATGGTCTTCTTACTGACTTATAAGCAAACCGTATAGCAGTATAAATAGAAAATTAGCCCTTTGTCATACATGTTGCAAATCTTCTTCCCAATATGTCAGCTGACTTCTGATTTTGCTTATAGTAATTTTTTTGTGTAGAAAATTTTAATATTTTCATTTATGGCTTCTAGGTTTTATGCCATTCTTAGAAAGGCCTTTATCACTCAGACTATTTTTAAAATTCTCCCATGTTTTCTTCCAGTGCTCTTATGGTTTCATTATTTGCATTTAGGTTCGGATCATCTAGAATTAATTTCATTGAGTTCTTAAAAATATAAAACAGACCTCTCCAAAAAAGATATAACGGTTCAAAAAACTATTTAAATACAAGCTGTTATTATTTTGGCATGAATAGTAATGAGAGCTATAAAATATTCCACCTTGTCCAATGACCTATCACCTAGTTCCAACTGCTATCCACAAAGAAGTACAAATGATTTCAATGTATAAATGAGCCTTGAAAGCATTGTGACCAAGTGTATTCAATGGACTAGAGCAGAAAAGTGCTGAAAAAGTATTGAATGGTCCCAAAGATCTTGTGTCCTACCCTGAAATCTTCCAAATAGAGCAAGAACATACTTGTTCTCCAAAAAGGGAGTGTTGGGGGGGGGGGAAGATTCCTCAAATGAAAAGGCCTGGATCTCAACAAAGAATAAATTCTATTTTCTCATATCTAGGAATAGGATTAAGGATAAAGGATATATATTAACTTCAATTAGATACAATCTCTGACCTTAACATTTAAGAGAAAAAGAAC
>NW_011895592.1:2512-3629 GCF_000151845.1 Pteropus vampyrus | reverse complement strand
AGGTCAAAGGTGCGGCATTATGTAGATACTCTCCTTGAAACAACAGAAAAACAATAAAACTCGAACCCCTTGGATATCCAGAAAGGCCTCGGGCCGCCCACTGGCGGGACAAGGGGGATCAAGGCCAGGGGTACCAGCCCTCATTGTTCTCCAGGCCTGCAGACAGTCGCATGTAACTCTCTTTTATTTTTTGGCCCCCAAGAGATTTTCTCAATTTTGAAACTTCATAAGTTTTTGACTCGTGAACTGCACAAAATTTTTCTTTCTACGCTTACAGGTTAGTGAAATTGAAAGAGAACAGAAAAATACAGAGAAAATCCACAGTATTGGGTGTTAATATTACACTGCCCCGATCACATACTCACAAGACATCCTCACCAGTCATTTTTAAACGTCTGCCGAAAAGACATATAATGCCTCACCCTCTCCTGCATTTTAGGTATAAATGCCGAAACCCAGAACTATCTTTCGCACAAGTAAAAAGTAGGCTCCTTTTTAATTCTAAATTTTGTTTATTACTGAGCCAAAATTGGTAGCAAAATGTAATAATTCTACATGAGAATTAGGCCTTCGGTAAAGCAGAGAGCCAAAGAAGAGGGGACACACCATCAACAAGGGGTGGGGGCCGACTGGCAGACCAACCCCATTGGAATCTGTGACTTGAATATTATTGATTTTTCATTGTTATGCAGTTTCAAGTTTTAAAAATTAATGCTTTTAATTTTCTTTTTACATTCTAACTTTTAATGACCATATAAAATAGTGAATATTGTAAATACAAGAGGAAGATATCTTAACTAGAGCCTTTTAAAGCATTTTTATTTTCTAAAGAAAATGTCATGAAACCACGATCTAAGAGAACTGAAAGGTTAAGGGGTTGACAGCAAGTCAGGCTCACGTGGCCCTTTTGATCACCCCGATGTAAGAACATGACGCAGTAAACGGTGTGAGGACAGCCTGCCCGCAAGCCACAGCTCGACCGATTCCAGAGAAAATGTCTCAGGATAATACAAACATCGGTATTAACTCAGTATGAGTTAAAGAAATAATGTCACAAGTCGTCATAGGGTTATCTGCAGAAGTATTTCCATTTCAACAAGAATTTGTTTTGTTAAGA
>NW_011895592.1:0-657 GCF_000151845.1 Pteropus vampyrus | reverse complement strand
CTGAACACTTCTACCCACTTTAATTGTTCTGAATTTGGGGATCTTTTTATTCTTGCTGCCTCCTTTTTTTGTTTGTTTTTTGAGAATAATCCTAGTTTTTTTTTTCTTTCTTTCTTCTTTTCTTTCTTTTCTTTCTAATTCAACCCCATTTGTGGGCTCAGCAGCCTCAGCCAGAGTCTTTCACTTACAGCTATGGCGGGGCTGGAAAATGTTCACTTTTTAAGATACATGTTATGGACCCCTACTTCTCTCTAGCTCACCAGACTGGGAATTTGGCCATCTACCACATTCTGAGATCTACCACATTCTGAGATCCTCAGCAATATCAAACGTGAGGCAGTCACTTCAGTAGCGTCCCACACCCCCTCCCCCAGACGCCGTGTAGGCCCATCAGAAGGAGATGTGGCTCTCTGACTGAATATGCAGTGACTCGGGGCACAGGCGCTCTTTTGTGATGATTGCGCAAACAGGGGACGTAGTCCGACCACTGAGCAGCTCCCGCCCTGTGTCATGTCCATCCCCTTCACGGTGTCGCAAGCCACAGCTTGCAGGGCCTGGGGCCACTCGGTTATGTTCGCTTTCACGAAATCAAACAAAAGCGGGCAATAGTCCGAATTCTCGACTGACTTCCCCTCCCTCCGAATTTCTTTCTGAATC
>NW_011895591.1:2370-3521 GCF_000151845.1 Pteropus vampyrus | reverse complement strand
AAAAGTTAACAATAAGAAAGCAATTTTTTTAATAGGGAAAGGATCTGAACAGACACTACACCAAAGACTATATAAAGATGGGAAATAAGTCCCTTTCTTTGACACTCTCAAAAAGACAAAACTGTAGCTATGGAAAATAGATCAGTGGTTGCCAGGAATGACAGATGAGGAGAAAGTGTCACTATAGAAAGACAGCATGACTAAGCAGGGTCGGGCCTGGTTAGTACTTGGATGGGAGACCACCTAGGAAGACCAAGTGCTGCTGTAGGTGTAAATAAAATAAAAAATAAGGGATCATAAGCTGACAAGGTCCTTGCAATCTGTGAGGTCAACCAAGGTTGCCTCGCCTTAAAAAAAAAAAAAATATATATAGCACGAGGGCATTTTGGGGGGTAATGTGACTGTCGTATACCCCGATTATGGTGGTGAGTACAAGAAGATATACATGCATCAAAACTCGCAGAACTGTACCTCAAAAGAAACACAGTAAATTTTAATGAATGATAATTTTTAATTAAACGTTTTTGAAAAGCACGAGTTCCGGGCGTCACTGTTATAGGGGAGCAGATTGGTGGAATTCAGACACTGTTGCAATGTTATACATAAAGTAGTGAAATATTAGGTCTAAGCTGATCATGATAAGTTTGAGACACACAATGCAATCCGTAAAAGAGCCACTAAAAGAGGAAATAATTAAAATAGAAACAAACAGCAAAAATGTTTAAAGCGAAACCAAAAAAAATATATCGTATTAACTCATAAGAAGGAAAGAAAGAAGAAATAGAAACAAAGATCAAACGAGACAAATAGAAAAGAAATAGCAAAATCGCTTACCTAAAGCCAAAGGTATCAATAATTATATTAAATGTAAATGAACTAAAAACTCCAATCAAAAAACAGATTTTTCGGACTAGATTGAAAACTAAGACCCAAGTATATGCTGTCTACAGAGGATACATTTAATAATTTTAAAAAGACACAAAGAGGTTGGAAATAAAAATATGAAAAAAATATACACGCAAACACTAATCATAAGAAACTAGAGTAGCTACATTCATATTCAACAAAATAGGTTTCAAGACAAGTAACATTACCAAAGATAAAGCAGAGCATTTTATCAATGATTAAAAAAATCTACATATCAGGGAGGC
>NW_011895591.1:0-1850 GCF_000151845.1 Pteropus vampyrus | reverse complement strand
GGGATCGTAAGCTGACAAGGTCCTCGCAATCTGTGAGGTCAACCAAGGTTGCCTCGCCTTAAAAAAAAAAAAAAAAGATAGCACGAGGGCATTTTGGGGGGTAATGTGACTGTCGTATATCCCGATTATGGTAGTGGGTACAAGAAGATATACATGCATCAAAACTCGCAGAACTGTACCTCAAAAGAAACACAGTAAATTTTAATGAATGATAATTTTTAATTAAACCTTTTTGAAAAGTACGAGTTCTAGGCGTCACTGTTATAGGGGAGCAGATTGGTGGAATTCAGACACTGTTGCAATGTTATACGTAAAGTAGTGAAATATTAGGTCTAAGCTGATCATGATAAGTTTAAGACACACAATGCAATCTGTAAAGGAGCCACTAAAAAAGGAAATAATTAAAATAGAAACAGCAAAAATGTTTAAAGTGAAACCAAAAAAATATATCGTATTAACTCATAAGAAGGAAAGAAAGAAGAAATAGAAACAAAGATTAAACGAGACAAATAGAAAAGAAATAGCAAAATCACTTACCTAAAGCCAAAGGTATCAATAATTATATAAAATGTAAATGAACTAAAAACTCTAATCAAAAAACAGATTTTTCGGACTAGATTGAAAACTAAGACCCAAGTATATGCTGTCTACAAAGGATACATTTAATAATTTTAAAAAGACACAAAGAAGTTGGAAATAAAAATATGAAAAAAATGTACACGCAAACACTAATCATAAGAAACTAGAGTAGCTACATTAATATTCAACAAAATAGGTTTCAAGACAAGTAACATTACCAAAGATAAAGCAGAGCATTTTATCAATGATTAAAAAAATCTACATATCAGGGAGGCATGATATATTTATAATTATGTCCTTAATAGTAGAATTTCAAAATACATGAAGCAAAAGCTGGTAGAAGTGAAGGAGAAATAGACAAAGCCACAATCAGAGTCGGAGATTTTAAAACCCCTCTCTAAGTAAGTGCTAGAACGATTAGAAAAATATTAGCAATGATATAGAAGATCTGAATGGCACTGAAAAATCCAATTTAATAGACATTTACAGAACAATGCAGCTAATTGCTAGAGAAATATTCTCTCTCTTCAAAAGCACATGGAAGGTTTTTGAAGCTAGACCATATGCTGGGCTATAAAACAAGTCTCACTAAATGTTAAAAAAAAAAAGGAAATCCTAGAGAGTATGTGCTCTGGCCAAAATTGAAGTAAATTAAAAATCAGTAAGATCTGTAGAAAAGTTCCAAGTACTGAAAATTAAAACAACGAACTTCTAAATGAACTATCAATCCGATCATAAACCAGAAGGCCCAAATCAATTATTTAAGTTTTCACTTAGAAGTCTAGAAAAAGAAGAGAAAACTCAAAGGATGTAGAGAAAGGCAGAACAAAGGACCGAAAAAGTAAGACGAGAGAAAACAAACAATGGAGAAAATTAAGAAAACCAAAAATTGGTTCTCTGGAACAATAACTCAGATCGATAAACTCCTAGGAAGCTGGTGAAAGGAAAGAGACGACTAATCGCCAGTAACAGGAATAAAAGAGGCGATGTCCCTTCAACTTCCAGGGACATCACAAGGATGACAAAAAACTGTAAACAACTTGTGTGCATAAATGGAACAGCGTAGAAGAAATGGACAAATTCCTTGAAAAACGCGACTTATTAAAACTGAAATTACATGAAATATAAACTGCGATTAGCTCTTTAGGTAAGAAAACTAAATTTGTTTTTTAAAAAAGTCACCCAAAAGAAATTCCTGGCCCAAATGTTTGCACTACTGAATTCCACCAAACATTAAGGGCGAAATAATATCAATTTTACATAAACTCTTT
>NW_011895590.1:4466-6233 GCF_000151845.1 Pteropus vampyrus | reverse complement strand
AGGAATATTTAAATTTGTGCACGTGGCCTCTCGGGACAATGGAAGGTAGGCGGAGGAGAAGGACAGAGGGGCATCAAGCACCTGGCACTCCACCACTCCATTCGGCCTGGCCCCAGAGAACGAAATGCGGCTTGCTCTATCTGACCTTTGGTCAGGCTGACCCAGAGGTCACGCTTCCCTTTGCCACCCCCTCCAATGGCTGCTGGGCCCAGGCAGAGGAAGGCATCCTGCTTGCTTCTCAAGGTCCCTTCCATGGCCTCTGTCCTCCCTCCTCTCTACCAAACTCTAGTTTTAAAGCTCTTGCCCTTAAACTACATCACCCGCAGCCCCCCCCCCCGTTAGAATCCCTACAGAACCCTGTCATTCCTTGAAAAGCGCAGCGCCTGGATCACCGCAACCCTCCCCGGCACCACCCTCGCTATACTCCGCAGTGATTCCAAGAGCCACAGTCACCCTTCCAGCACCCTGGCTCTGTTCCTGGACGGCCTCTTCCCCGATGACTTCAGGACCCGCCTCTCCCCGAACTTTGTCCTCATCAATGAGCAGAGCCCACTACCATCTCAATTTCAAGTGTCCCACTCACTCGCTCCCACCTCCTACGTATCCAGGTGGCTTTTTCAATCTCCCTACGTCCCTTAATCCTTCAACCCCTCTGGGACGCACAGTCGCTAACCCTCCTTCCTTGTCACTGTCCCCCGGTCCCTTCTTGCCCCCGCTTCTCTCTTTACCGCCATTAAAGTCACTTTCTCACACAAACCTCAACACCATCCTTCACCGTGCTGTTTCGCCTGTTTGCACACAGCTCCCCTGCAGTCCCAGGAGATGCGTTCAACCTGTCTCCTCAGACCTCAGACACCTCCTGCCACCTTCTCAGCTGCTGGCCTTGCTTCCCCATTCCCTGAGAACAGAGAGGCCATGGCAGCGGGCACCTGCACCCCCACTACCTGTGTGTGAGCCCCAGCACTCTGCGCCCCTCCTCTGACTGTGAACCGTCCTTGCTCAGAGCTAAGGCCAGCCCCACCCCTGTCTCCTGCACCACCGACTTTCTCCTCCTCTCCCGGATCACTTCTATCAGCACACAAACTGCTCTCGTTTCTCCTGTCTTAAGAAAGAAAGAACTCTTGGCCTTACCTCTCTCTCCAGCTACCACACGTTTTCTTGAACGGGCCACATCTACCTTCGCTGTCTACCCTGTCATTTGGCCCATTCTCGCCTGAACCCACCCCAGACAGGCTTCTTCCTTCGCCTTGCCACCTAAATGCTCTCGTCAAGGTCACCATGTTTCCCTGTAGCTAGATCCCCTTCTCAGTGCTCACCTCGCTTGACTTCTGAGCAGCATGGCTGACTGCGCGCCCCGGCTGACCGTGCGCCCCACTCCAGCCTGGAAGCGGGCTCCCTTTGGCCTCCATGATCCCACTCTTGGCCATCTCGCCACTGCTCCGTCCCATCTCCTCCAAACTCTTCGCTCCTGTACCTCACCTGCTCCCTTGGTGATCTCGGCCAGTCTTAACTACCATCTGTAAACTGACAGGTCCCTGGAATGCCAGATTCAAATTGCCAACTGCCTACTCAGGATTTCCACGTGGATGTCTAAAAGGCACCGCAGACTCAGCCGATGCGGACGCCAACTCCTCACATCTCCTCCGATCCTGCCTCACGCTTAGAGGAGTCCCCGTCTCACAAAATGGTAACCTCATCCTCCTGGTAGCTGTCTTAAGAAAGAAAGAACGGGTCACATCTACCTTCACTGTCTACCCTGTGAAGTCC
>NW_011895590.1:0-3959 GCF_000151845.1 Pteropus vampyrus | reverse complement strand
CCTGACACACACACACCCCACCCCACCCCACCCCACCCCACACCACACCACCCCATACCACACCACCCCACCCCACCCCCAGCACCTAGCACAGAGCTCCACCCACAGGAGCCAGCAGTTAAGAATACATGCTTTGAAATCAAATAGACCCGAATTCAAACCCCAGCTCTGTCTCTTACTTGCCGAGGAGCCATGGGAAGTCACTTTTGAGCCTGTTTCCTCATCTCTAAAATGGGTCTAATACTCCCTTCACTAAACAGCACGGCTACAGCTTAAAAGAGGTAAAGTTCAGCTCTCAGGATAAAAAACTAGTATTTCCATACTGTACGTTTGAACTCTACCCCAAACACACGACTCTGTAAAGAGAATTACAATGGTAAAGAGAACACAGTCACGATCACACTGGCCACTGGCGGAATGCTTTGTGACTTAGACGAGGTTCTGCCTGCACTCGTGGTACACAACTAACTTAAAAGTGAAGGTCACAGTCCCAGATGGGCCACCCACTTTGTCCTCACCTCTCCTTGGGGGTCTGGCTGTGCTCTTCCAGGCACTCTGTAGATTTTGCAGGCCTCTCCTGGGACCATCCCCTGGAGAAGGTCCCACCATCCTCGTCCCTGGGACCTGCAGTCACGCCATAGGTCCTGGGGCCATATCTCGAGCTGCCATCATGGTTAAAGGTTAGGCGGGAGCCCCAGAGGCGGTCAGGACTGGCAGGGACCTCCTTGCGAGGCTGCTCCATTTTGGCCAGGATCTCTTCCACCGTGGTGGCTGCGAAGCGCTCCGAGGCTGGACGGAAGGGGGCAGGTGCCTTCCGCACGCCTCCCGGAGCGGCGCATCGAGCCGGGGGTGTCAAGGGGGGCATCTCTTCTCTCCCAGCCTCCTCTTTCCCAGTCTCTTGGGTGGCTTCTCCAGGAGAGGCCTCAACTGCTGGTCTTGGTGCAAAGGGAAGGGGACGCTTGCTGCCACCATAGGGCTGGGGTCCCGCCAGCATGTTCATCTTCCGTGCAGAAGGCAGCTCTGCTAGGGGACCCCGGGGGGGCCGAGGCCCAACAGGCACCAGCAGGCTGGGCTTGGCAGGCAGAGCTGGCTTGGCAGGCAGGGCCCGGGGTTTGGGCTTGACAGGGGGTTTGGCCCGAGGGTCACCTACAGAAAGATAAGGGTTGGTTGGGGGTGTTACTGTCAGAAGAACAAGGAAGCAGAACACCTCCCACCCTATAAATTCAATGTTCACATCCTTCTAGGCATAAGTCAAACGTCACCCCTTCCATGAAGTCTTCCTTGATTTTTTATACACATCTCAGAAGCATCCTCCCCTATCTCTAAACTCCCAAAATGTTTAGTCAATCTCCCTAATAAGTTAAACCTATTTAAAGGCCCAGCTGTCACCTTCTCTCTCCCTGTACCCTACTTTATACCTAGCACACCTTCTTTTCAAACAAACGAACAAACGAATAAGCAAATGAGCCAATAAACGAATGCCTACCTACCCACATCAAGCAGTCAGCCCACCATCTGCCCACTCCAGTCCAGTCTCCTTACATGGCACTCCACTATCCTGTGATCCATAGTAAACTTTTTAACCCAGCTGAGCCTCCCTACTCTGCCTCCTGGCCACCCCTCCCCAACTGCACACCTAGGCCACCTCCCTACTGTCATCTCGCCAGTGATCAGGATTCTCCAGGAGAGGCCTCAACTGCTGGTCTTGGTGCAAAGGGAAGGGGACGCTTGCTGCCACCATAGGGCTGGGGTCCCGCCAGCATGTTCATCTTCCGTGCAGAAGGCAGCTCTGCTAGGGGACCCCGGGGGGGCCGAGGCCCAACAGGCACCAGCAGGCTGGGCTTGGCAGGCAGAGCTGGCTTGGCAGGCAGGGCCCGGGGTTTGGGCTTGACAGGGGGTTTGGCCCGAGGGTCACCTACAGAAAGATAAGGGTTGGTTGGGGGTGTTACTGTCAGAAGAACAAGGAAGCAGAACACCTCTCACCCTATAAATTCAATGTTCACATCCTTCTAGGCATAAGTCAAATGTCACCCCTTCCATGAAGTCTTCCTTGATTTTTTATACACATCTCAGAAGCATCCTCCCCTATCTCTAAACTCCCAAAATGTTTAGTCAATCTCCCTAATAAGTTAAACCTATTTAAAGGCCCAGCTGTCACCTTCTCTCTCCCTGTACCCTACTTTAAACCTAGCACACCTTCTTTTCAAACAAACGAACAAACGAATAAGCAAATGAGCCAATAAACGAATGCCTACCTACCCACATCAAGCAGTCAGCCCACCATCTGCCCACTCCAGTCCAGTCTCCTTACATGGCACTCCACTATCCTGTGATCCATAGTAAACTTTTTAACCCAGCTGAGCCTCCCTACTCTGCCTCCTGGCCACCCCTCCCCAACTGCACACCTAGGCCACCTCCCTACTGTCATCTCGCCAGGGATCAGGATTACAAACTTACTATTGACCTAACCTACACAGAAGTCAATCTGCTACAGGAAAAAACACAAGACCAGAAATCTACCTTCTATATAAGGCGTTCCAGAGCCAAATAAAAGAGCCTGGAATTACTCATGGCCACATGTGCACACCCTCTCTCCTCTGAGCCCCAGTCTCCTCCTCTTAAAACGCACACCTTCACCTACATCATCTAGAAGGTTAGCCTCTTCTTATCTGCTAGAGATCTGTGACCTCAGACGGTTCTGAAGGGTCTCGCCAGGGACTGAGAACCTTTCAAACCATCCTGCATGTTCTCAGCAGCCCTCCCTCCCTCACTCCCACCTCGACAGAACCGTCACTCGCCCAGCCCCTCCAACACAGAATGGGGGTTCAGCCTCTGTCCCTCCCACCATCCTCCCAGCCACCCTGCTCCACCCTGCACCCATAGGCACCTGGCTCCGGGCCAGCAGAGACCAGCTCCTCCTCCATCTCCCGGGGCGGGGAAGCCATGGTTTTGCCTTCCCTGAGAGCAGACACTTTCATCACATGCGGCAGAACCTGCATGAGAATTGGGAAGCAGAGGGGTGTGAGCTGGGGTGGCCAGGACCCAGGAAGAGAGAGAGAGAGAGAGGAGGAGGTTAAGAGAGTTGGGCGTTGGCAGTAAGCTTGGTGGAGGGAAGTCTCCTACGCCAAGCAGAGGCACAGTGTGGGACAGGAAGAGGGAACTTCAGAGCGGGGTGAGGGAGGTCAAGACAGGTCCCCAGCAGCCACATCCTCAACTCTTCCCAGATCGCGCTCCAACTCTGGTCTCCTGACCCCAAAGTCTTGGAGCTCCAGGGAGCTGCCCACTTTTCACTCCTCTGGGGAGCTCTCCTAGACACCCCACTTACCGTTCCCAGGGCACCCCTTGGGTCCGGCAGCCCCGGTTGAGGTATCTACTCAGGGGCTGAGCAAGAAGGCCCCAAAGTCTGAAGTCTCTCTGTGAATCACCTCATGGGAGACGGGAAAAACCCGCTCCTCCCCAACCTGGGGCTCCACCCCACTGCCAGCCTCCCCCTTCCTTGCTCACCCTCCTCTCCTCCCTCCCTCCTGCAGCTGGGAGTGGTTCCCTCCTTCCCTCTCCTCCCTTCCCCCTCCTCCTTCCACATCCCTGCCCCACTCCCGCCTGCCTCAGAGCTGTCTCATCCAAACACGGAAAAATAAGGAATAAGAAGTAAACATCTGGAATACATTTTTTTCTTTAATTTCTCAATCGCTTTGGCTTCAGCTTGGAATTTGATGAGGTAAAGCCAGGGCCTAGTCCTGTTGCCATAGCAATGGCCTCCCACTGGATTTCCACAGCAGCGCCAAGAGGAAGGAGGAGCCCGCCCGGGCCTGGGCTGGGAGAATGGGACAGGGCTTGAGAACATCCGGGGGGTGGAGTGGCTTGCGGGGAAAACTCCCCGGGGTTCCCACTTCCAGAACAGTCAGGGTGGGACAGCCACAGCCTGTGAACTGGGGACGTGTGAGCAGCTCTCACCAGCT
>NW_011895589.1:1291-3136 GCF_000151845.1 Pteropus vampyrus | reverse complement strand
GCCTTCGAGGAGCCCGGGACTGCACTGCTGTGGCTTCGGAAAGCCATCAACGGCTATGACAACTTAAATGAAATTAAATTCAGTGGGCTCCAGAAGGAAACACGTGTAATGTTAATTTCATGGGTGTACCAATGTGTAAACGTAACAGATGACTCTTAAATGAGAAAGGCAGGGAAATGACATTTGGTTAAATAATGCATCAGTGGGTAGAATTTGTTGAAACTGCCATTAAAAAAAAAAAAAAATGCATGGGCACAGTCGAAAGTTGAGCAAGCTGTCACCAGGGCCAGGCCACATAGTGCTCTCAGTACAGTGGCGGCATAGATCGGCGGCGGTCTGGATGAATTTAGGGGACTCGGGCCACTCTCCCTGCTGACTGTGACATCCTCCTGTTTGCCTGGACAGACACAGTCAGCTGTTTAATCTTTCCGACGATGACTGAAATCTCACCCAGGGCCGGAAATGGGCCTGCTTGTTTCTTTCCTGGTCTTTCTTAAAAGCAACGGATGACACAAGACTTAAGGCACGTAAAGATAGGCTTTCCCCTTCATCTCTGTCTCTCGGTACACAGTAGGCCATCGGGTGGTACCTGTGGGATACGCGAAGCATGCAGATACCTCTCTGCCTCGTCCTCCACCAGCTTCACGGAGGGCGCAGTCATTACTCTACTATGGTAAGAGCAGTGATGACCTCTAAGCCACACCAGCCCCCTGACTTATTGGTTTGGGGGTCCTCATCTCTGTCTCCTTGTCATCGCTCCTTTTCGCTGTTAACCGAGACTAGTCCTTTGGTCAATAAAGTTATGGGAAGCTGATGGATTAGAAAGAAACAGGACTCCGCTGAAGATGCTGAGCCAAGAAACAATGTGGATAGTGAGTTCGCCAGAAATATCATATTGATAGAAGGTAACTTTTGGTTGAGTGATTACGATATGTCAGGCATAATGTTAAGTGTGTTTTGTTTGTTTTTGCTGCCGTTTCTTTGTTGCATTTTTTCTTTGCGTCTAATCCTCACAGAGCCCCGGGAAGCGGGTACTATCGCGATCCTAATTTTACAGAGGAGGGAACTTCGAGACTGAGAGAGGTCCAGTAACAACGTCAAGATCACACAGCTGGGAGCAGAGCTGGGATGTGAACCAAGGCTCATCTCATTTCAGAGTGACTCTCCGTCCTGCCTTCGGTGCACTAGGAACCTGTTTCAGACAGCAGCTGAGGAGAGGGAGGTGACTGCTTCTCACGCGGAAGCCTCAGAGCACCAGAACCTGCATTAGTCAGGGCCACGCGAGGCTCTGCTGCGGTGACACACACGCCCTCACATCTCAATGGCTCGCTTCTGCGCTCTCTGGGCAGCCTTCCCGCACGGCTGTCCTTGGGGAGGGGACTCGATGACCCAAATGATTTCCTTTTCAACTCCACCATCTCACTGGGTCCCTCCTGCAGCATACGGAGGGGGCAGGGATCAGTGTGACGAATTGGTACCCGCTTCTAACTGCCTTGGTCCCTTTTAGGGAGACTGAGTCACAAGACCCCCCCCTCCCAGAAGTGCAGAGTGGGTAATGGAGAGGAGCACACGGGCCCCTGGGGAGCAGTGACAGCTTATGACTCAGACACAGTGAGTGTGTGTTTTTTGACCAGGGGCAATTTCGCCGCCTCAGGGGACATTTGGGGCAATGTCTGGAGACATCCTTAGTTGTCACAACTGGGGGAGTGGGTGCTACTGGCGTCGAGTGGGGAACGGCTAGGGATGCTGCTAAATGTCCTACTATGCACTGGACCGTCCCCCACAGCAAGGGACTTAATTCTACTCAAAGGCCAAGTGCTGAGGTTGAGAAAGTCTCCTCGAAAT
>NW_011895589.1:0-381 GCF_000151845.1 Pteropus vampyrus | reverse complement strand
CACTGGGTCCCTCCTGCAGCATACGGAGGGGGCAGGGATCAGTGTGACGAATTGGTACCCGCTTCTAACTGCCTTGGTCGCTTGTGTCCTTTTAGGGAGACCGAGTCACAAGACCCCCCCTCCCCAGAAGTGCAGAGTGGGTAATGGAGAGGAGCACACGGGCCCCTGGGGAGCAGTGACAGTTTATGACTCAGACACAGTGAGTGTGCGTTTTTTGACCAGGGGCAATTTTGCCGCCTCAGGGGACATTTGGGGCAATGTCTGGAGACATCCTTAGTTGTCACAGCTGGGGGAGTGGGTGCTACTGGCGTCGAGTGGGGAACGGCTAGGGATGCTGCTAAATGTCCTACTATGCACTGGACCGTCCCCCACAGCAAGGGA
>NW_011895588.1:3153-5318 GCF_000151845.1 Pteropus vampyrus | reverse complement strand
TACAAAAGGGCTACTGGCATATTCTAAGCCTTTCCCAATTCATTCTGCTAGCAATTTCCTCTGCCTCCTCGAATGTACACATACATGTTCTACAATCCTATAAATGTCTTTGGCTGTTCCAGGTGTTTCAAGGATGCTCATTTCAACTCTATTCAAGTCCGTTCTGCTCAAGGAAAATCTAATCCTTTGATTCTTTGCTTTTAGTAGTGCTTATGGTGTTGCAGATCTCAGAGGTGCTGGAGTATATGAGAAAATAAAATAGCATTTACTCAGCACCTGATATGTGCTAGGCACTGAGCTAGAAATATCGTATATACCAACTATTTCATGCTCACAATAAATCTTAGAGGAAAATGTAAGTGCAGATGCTCAGAGAAGGCAATTCTGATTGCTAATAAGTACAAGATCAGGATTTGGATCTAGAACACTTTGGCTACTAAGATGTGACCCTGTCTTTGGAAGTTCTGAGTAGGATTCTGCTTGTTGTGACAGGCATGTCGCAAATAAGGAATATGTGGAATGTCACTGAGATCCTGTCTTTGGCACAGAATATTTCCTTTTTTAAAATATTTGTAACACATGTGAGAGTGGTATCGGGCAGGGGTGCTCGCCCACTAAACCTCAATTCACCCTCATAGATGACTCCCTTTGCTCCCTTACTTAGCCCATCCTCGTGTATACTCTATCGCTATTCAGGTTGCTAATTTCTGTGAATACTTTCACTTATTTTCCTATTATTAATGCAAGGCACAGAGCCAGAAAGGATGATGGAGAGTTAGTCCCAGTTCTTCAATGATAGTGGCCAAACGAGGAAAAGCCTGGGCTGAACCAAGTTCAGAGAGGGTCCAAGTCAGCAGGAGCTTAAATTCTGTCCCTGCACCATTAGTCAAGAGCTCTGTTTACTACCTTATTATGTATTGATTATTAGTGTGATTAAGCGGGTGGGAAAGAGAGTAAGAAAATAACTAGGAGCAAATTTATTGATGGCGATCATGTTTATTGCTTTCATAAATTAAATTTTTCTTGCTTCAGTCTATCTACTTGTTTGCGAGAGTGGGCCTTGTTCATAGAGTGTGAATATTATGTATAGAGTTTAATTTCCTATCAAGGAATCTCAGAAAAAATACTTTCCATTGATTGGCAGTTCTTGGTAAGATTCGGGCCTACTTTAATAGAAAAAAAAAATTTCTTCCCTGGTGTTATTAAAAACATGATTTTAAATAAGGAATATATTGAGCCTGAGTCTTCACCTAAAATAAATTTTAGAAACCCCACACATGACGTCCCTTTTTTGGAGGACCCTATTACATATTAAAGTCTTTGAGAAAACCCACAGTAAAGAAATTAGTTAGCTTCCTTAACATGACTTTCCCCAAATTTATATGATATGTAATTTTTCTGTAGGAAAGTCTAGTTGACATCTTGAAAGTCCAGTTGTAGGTGAGAGTTTGAAAATACACCTTGTGAGACTAAAAAAAAGTCATCACTTTTGTATGGACTGAACCAATTATTCAGGGAGTGAAGGTGTAGTAGGGGAAGCAGCTTAGTGCCTTCAGAGTCAGTCACGGTCCGGGATCCAGGCTCTTCCTGAGAGAGAAAACCAACATATACTTAATGCCAAATTCTTTTCCTACTTAAATACTCAAAATATTTTTTCCTATTGATAAATTTATAGGACTTAGAAAGCAGTTGTCGATAACTCGAAGTCCTAAAATCAAACACAGGCGTTGAACTTCTGGATGGAGGATGGGACTCAGGATAAACTACCTCCTAGGATGCACATTATTTGTATTCACAATACCAACAACTTTACGAGAATTGCTATGAAAGCATGGTGGAAGGGGAACCGTAAAGTTTCAAAAGGAAATTAATTGTGGATGGTCCAGTACTGCTCATATGAGAAACAAAATTATGTCAAGTAGAAAACACACATAAATCGCATTGCCTTTATTTTGAAATGAAAGTTTACATAGGGTTTTTATAGGGGAATATGATTTTAGTCTCCTAACATTTTTTTTTCTTTAATGCCTTTTTGGAATTATGGGCGTTTCCATTATCAGTATTTTTTGAAACAGAAACTACTATGTATTCACTTCCTTAGATGTTCACTTGGCAGAAAAACCCTGTGGATGGTAGGTAGAGTAGAGGAGCCCCTGATGTCTGAC
>NW_011895588.1:0-723 GCF_000151845.1 Pteropus vampyrus | reverse complement strand
GTCCCACAAAATTGGGAGTAAAATAGTTGCAAGCAATACCCCCAACTTAAAGCAGCCAGGGAGGTTATTTAGTAATTTGCAAGGAAAATATCACCATGCCTGTGGCTCTGACAAATGGGCTCCCTGGTTTAAGAGCTGCCCCCAATCAGAAAGTGATTCTTCCAGCAAAGAGCATGGTCTATTAGTCCCTGCTCATGCAGAGGTGTGGCCATCGGAGGTGTTACTGTTCGTAAAACACATTGAACAGAGCCAGGTTCATTACTATTGTTACTGTCCAGCACAATTTCATTAATCCCTTTGTGAAGAAAAACTGAATTTACCTCAAACTCCAAATATCCTCTTTTGTTTCTGCTATATAATTACTCTTAAGTTCACTAGATTTTATATGGTAGAGCATCCTCCTCCCATTAATAAATAATAACATATACCCATTCCTAACTCAGAAAGGGCTATTTTTATTTTCATAAGTCCCCAAGTTAAGGTTGCCGGTGCAGGTGTTAGAACCAGAAAGCCGCCTCAGCTGCATTGTTCTGACTGTTGCACTCAATGTGAGGACAATCAGATGAGCATCATCTTAGAGAGTGTGTTCTTCATCTGGTTGCCTCTGTTTGTATGTGCTTCAGGTTATACCAGAACAGGAGGTCTTTCTAGTTATGTGGATGAGAATAGAGAAAAGAGTGATTAATTGCTTGAGAAAGTTCAAAAAGGCTTAAGGGCAGGGCC
>NW_011895587.1:0-4745 GCF_000151845.1 Pteropus vampyrus | reverse complement strand
TCATCCCCTCACCTAGGCAGCTGCTGGAGGCTGCTGGGCAGCAGACCGCAAAGGTGAAGCCGGGAACACTGACCAGCAGGATGGATGAGGAGGGTGGAGGGGGAAACCAGGGCAGGGAGCAGACAGGAGATTTCTACAGTTGTCATTGGGGGAGGAGAGGAAGCCCTGAGCTCAGAGACCGGCATGGGGGCTGGAAAGGAGGCATAACTTCAAGAGTCCTTACAAGAGAAGGGTCCTTGGAAGCAAACGAGAGGGTCTCTATGGGAACCATTGACTCTGCCCCTGGGAAGTTGGCCTTGTTGGCTTTAGAGTCATATTTTAGTCATTCACACAAACCCCTGGGGTGATAGAGGGAGGAGAAATGGTAGATATGTGAGAGTGAGGACCCACCAGCCTCTCAGATGCTTTTAGTCTCTGTGTGTCTGCAAAGTTAGGAATGGGCTCAGACACCAAGATAAACAACTTGTTGCCCTGGAGCAGGCCTGCGAGAGATGCTGATAGCGGCTGTGGGTCAGCCCCAGGCTCTTGTCCAGGGGAGACGCTTTCCAGCCAGGGGAGGGGAACACGCCAGCCACTGTCCTGGAAATTTCCACCCACACTGTCCCTCTTTTAGAGGGGAGAAAGTTGAGGGCTACAGAGGGGACGTGACTTGGTCAACGTCACCAGGCAGCTGCAGAGTCAGTGTTGGAGGATACCTCTGTGGGACCTAAACCTCAGGTCATGGGGATTCTGGGAATTTTTGGCTCCCAATGCTGCCTCCTGCTGGAAGGCTTCCTGAGTTATCTCCTCCAGTCCAGCCTGATGCCTTTTGGATTTGCATTGCTTTGGTAGTCAAGAGTTTCCTTTGTTGGACAATAAACTCCGACAACCCAGGAGAAGTCTGGAGCATGCATTTTGTGTTATGTTATGCCGGATAGTGGAGTGTCACTCAACTGATCACATATTGACCACTGATTATTAAGTAGGCATTGGGGCTGGTTGAAAATCTCCCCATTTCCCTCCTTTTGGAACATGATACGATTGTGCATCTCTGCCATCTTTAGAAATTAAATGAAGTCATGTGACTTTCCCTGACCTATGAAATGTGAGCAGAAGTGATGTATGACCCTCTTGGGAAGCTTTCAGGGCCAGTGTACAATTTTGGCCATGTTCCCTTCCTGCTTAGCAACAATGAAAGCAGGCATTGAGATGGAACCTCAGATGGCCTGGTTGCTGAGTGACTACACTGAGTGAGGTCACCTTTCTTCTTATGCACATTGAGCGTGTAGTGTGAGCCAGAAATAAACTCTTGTTCTTTTGGGGTTTGTTGTTAGCACAACTTAGCTTATCCTATCCTGCAGACATAGAACTTTGTTTTTGGAAGTGGGATGCTGTGGAAACAAACAGACGACTAAAAAATGTGGCATTCTCTTAGAGGCTCAGTTGCAGGCAGTGAGGAGACTGATGTTAGAGGCTGGAAAGATGGTGACCCTTGCAGTGGAGACTCATTTGGTAAAACCATTGCCTGTGGTTACTTGCAATGCACTCTAAGGAAAGAAGTTTGAAGACAAAAAGTTAATAGTGATTTGCTTAGTGTTGGCTGCATTTGGGAAGGCAGTGCAAAAAAGTGATGAGCTCAGAAATTATGTGGTCAGCCTAATTCATGGGTGAACATGGTAGGATGAGATCTAAAACACTTGAGGTCTTCCAATTCCAGCCAAGAAGAAGTAAGGGACCGAATTGACTGGACTACCTGAAACAACTAAAACGTGAAACAATGGTGTTCAAGACCCTGGACCTCAGTCAACAAAGAACAGTAATTCCTTAGACACAACAGACAACTGAGGTGAGTCGTATGATTGCCCCATCCTGCTGCCTTCCAGAAGGTTCCAAGCCATAGTGTAGAGATAGGGAACACAGGCAGATCCTGGCGGACTCTCTGAGTTGAGAAGACAGAACTGAATCTAGGGAGGCCAGGGCATGGTATTGGAGAGGAGAGAGCCACACAGAGAAAGAACTCTGAAGATCCAAACTTCAAAGTTCCCCCTCAAGACTTCAGCAGAGTACTGAGACACACATGGGTGTGAAGGAGCCACATGAGCCCAGGAAAGACCCACCTGAAAGAATTAGAGGGACCAGTAGCAGAAGCTCAAACTGGGCCAGGAATAATGCTTATTCTCCAGCCAGACTGAGCTATGTCATCATTCACAGGGCATTGGGCACAGCACTCAGAAGGGACTTGCTTCAGGAGTGGGGGCATAATTAGCTCTAAATTATATTATTTTGATGAAACTGAATCACCACTGGCACTATGATTATGGTTCTGATGGCAATGATATAGATTCTGTTAGATTCAGCATATTATTATCTTGTGTAATGATCTAGCTTTCTCATCTCTTTTTCCTCTATTCAAACTCCTATAAAATCTTCATTCATGTAGTTTGACACTACTTGATGTGAATTCATCATTTATGTGCTATGGCTCCGCCTAGCTTCAATAGCCTTTACAATTAAAATAGTACTGGTTACAGCTCTCTTCACGGAAAACCCGCTCCTCCCTTGGAGCATACTGTCTTTTATCTTTTATCTTTTCACCTCCCAAATTCCATAGGGCTGCAGCCTTCCTTAGCATGACCCATCTCCTCCTAAAATGTACTTTCAATAAATCTTACTTCTTCTAAAATCAATCAATCAATCAATCAAGCAAGCAAGCAAGCAAGCATGCAAGCTACTTGGTGCCCACAATTCAAATGAAAATTAGAGCCCTGAAATCATATGATGATACCCAGTTATAAAATGTTTAATTAGATTCACAATTTTCAAAGTATTGGCCACTGAATCCTGGAGGTACCTGAGACATTTTGGGGGCTCTCCAAAATCAAAAACACTTTCATAATAATACTGAAACTTTATTTTCCCTTTTCTTCGTGTTGAAATTTGCACTGATGGTGCAAAAGCAAAGGTGGGCTAAACTGTTGGTGCTTTAGCATTAATTGGGGGCACCAGCTATCCTAGTAGTCATTGATTGTGTTTTTCACCACCAAACACTTGCAGTAAAAAAAAAAAAAAAAAATCAATTTGGCTTAAGAATGTCTTTGATGAAGCAAAAACCAGTATTTATTTTGTTAAATATTGACACTTGAGGATATGCCTTTTTAATATTCTGATTCTGTGTGATAAAGTGCAGAAAATGCATAAAACAATTCCGCTGCGTACACAAGTATGAAGGTTGTCTAGAGGACGGAGACCTGTGTGACTGAGTGGTGAGCTAAACTAGGCCTTTTTTCATGGAATGTCATTTTTACCTCAAAGGCAGACAAACTATAGTTATTCAAATTTGGGTATTTGGCAGACACAATCTTGAAAATGAATGAAATTCATTCAGCTCAAGGAAAAATAACTGATAATAATTGTTGCCAATTATAAAATTCAAGCCTTCAAGTGCAAATTAGAATTTTGGAAAACTTGTATTTGACACTGAGGTTTACAGTTTCCCGATACATTGTGATTGGTGGTGATATTAAGGAATTTCATTATTTTCTATTGTATTAATGAAATGTAGCAATATTTGGAAGCTCTAAATAGCTTAGTAAACCAATATTTTCCCAATGATCAATGCATAATGTTTCAGGATCATGCATAGGCAAAAGATCTATTTAAAGTGCAGGGTTTTCTAGGTGGATTTTGATGTAACAGAGTATGAAAAGTTCATTGATATGATTTCAGATTCCTCATTGCAACTCACCTTTAATAAACTACCACTTGTTGAGCTTTGGTGCACTGTCAAAGAAGAACAGTCACAATCATCTTTAAAAACTCTTGAAATACTCCTCCCTTTTCCAACTACATAGCTGTGTGAAACCAGATTTTCTTATAAAAAATTTTCAAAAACACCTCTACTGAGATATCGACATATAAAAATTGTATATATTTAAGGTATACAATTTGATGTTTTATATATGTATTCATTGTGAAAAGATCACTACAATCAATCTAAGTAATATATCCCTCACCTCACATAGTTTTCATTGTGTGTGGGAGGTGGGATAAGAAGCAAATTTTCTTCATATACTTCAACCAAAACAACATGTCACAATAGATTGACTGAGGAAGCAGACAGGAGAATCCAGCTGTCTTCTATTAAGTCAAACGTCAAAGAGATTTTCAGAAATGTAAAACAATGCTACTCTTTTTACTAATTTTATTTGTTTTGGAAAATAGTTATTTTTATAAAAATGTATTCTATTAATACCTAATGGGTTTATTGTTGTTATTTTAAATGAATTAATGAATATTTAAAACATTTCTCAGTTTTTTTAGCAAGGTAATTATGGATTATTATATAGCCCATATGCGCCAGTTATTAATATATTGTTTCTCAGTCCTTCACTGCCAGCTCTGCAAAAATGGAGCCGGGCCCTTTAAATTCTTTCTTTGCCAGCTGGCATAATGCTAAGCTTTGTCACTAGGGGGTGCTAGAGAGATATTACAGGAGGAAGGGGTTTTCCTTTCCGGTTCAGTGTGCTCTCTTGGCAGGCTCCTGAAACTCGGGCTTCTGTAGTTCCCAGTTCTGTTACATAGTGACCAAGTGTTCTCTTTGGTCCCTGAGCTATCTCTTATGTTGTAGAAGCCTATGAATGTTAAGTAGCATAATACAATTAAAATACAATGCAAACATTTGAATTTAGGCACAAAATATGGAACATAAGTATGTGATTGCCATCCTGTGCTATAATCATTTAAAAAAATTAATAGTTTTCCAAACC
>NW_011895586.1:2804-5151 GCF_000151845.1 Pteropus vampyrus | reverse complement strand
CACTCCTGGACAGGTAGCCTTACCCAGGCTCACCCAGCAGAATAAGGTGATGTATCTCCGGGAAGTGGAAACGATGCAGCCAGACCTTTGAGTCCCATTCCTTTCTGACCACAGGACAAAAGACTGTCCCTTCTCTGCTCAAACTAACAGCCCATTGAGCTTCCTGCTGTCAGCTGCAACCACCATAGGTACACCTGTATTAGCCACTACATTTGTCCCTACCAGCAGCATGTACTGTGAGAGCATAAGAAGCCTCAGGGCTCACCTAGCCAGTAGTGCTCAGATAGTTTGGTTGGTTGAGGTTCTTTTGGGCCGTTTAACCTTGCGGTTTTTCGGGCCCCCCCCCGGCCTTCCAGGGTTTGGAGTCAGTGCCAGAAACTACATTTTTTGATTAAAATTATCGGGGTGACAATGGTTAATAAAATCAAATAGGTTTCAAGTGCACAATTCGATAATAATACATCATATGTATAGTGCGTTGTGTGTTTACCACCTATAGCTAAATTTTCTTCTGTCACCAAATATTTGACCCCTTTACCCCACCTACTTCCCCCTCCTCCACAAAAAAACACATTTTTTATAAGCACTAAATGATGTTAATGGGCCACACCTGGAGAAATACTCGCCCAGCAGGATCCTTTGAAACACAGATGAGAAAATTAAGGCTTTAAAAGGTGGGTTGATTTGCCCAAAACCAGAGCCAGCCAGAGGTAAAACCCAACAGAACGCTATCATTCAGGCCCAAAGTAACAACAGTATCAGCTCTGGAGGGTGAATTCAGTGGTCCACAGGCCTCTGCCTACTCCCCCCATCCCACTATGTCTCCTGCTTCCCAAAGTCTTTTTTACAAAGATGGAACAAAATCCAAGGGAGATTGGAATTTAGGGCAAGTATTCCCTAAATGAGTATTAGGAGCACTTTAAATCCCTAAAATATCTGTGTTCATTTATTTTCTCTGTCTACCTCCCTTTCCATCTCTTGTCTGTTCCACAAAGGGTTCGAGACGCTGAAATATGTTGTGTATGTGGTTGTCGGAATGAGCAAAAGGCTAGTACAAGACAAATGGTCAAACGTCTAAATACATGTCAAATGGAAACTGAAATTTTAGCCCAAATTAACATGTTGTGTAATTGATACCTGTCCCTCTATCGATCTCTATTTATGACTGGATAGAGCCATAAGCTTTACCTCACAAAAGACCATTTTACACACATCCGTTTAGGGTTGAAAAAAATAATCTTTTGAGATTATCAGGGGACTCCAAGGTGGAGGTGATTTCCCCGCCCCCCCACCCCCGTCATGTGCTTGAACTTGGGGAGACTTTCGACATAATGGTTGACATATAAAAGACATTTATAATAATTACTTAGGTGCTAATGACAGTTTGGACAATAAGAAGGCTGGTTCCAAAGTTCCTTGACCAGCAGTGTTTGCTGTGACTAAGGGCCGCGAGACAGCGGCCATCGACTGCACCTAACCTTTGCACTTGTAATAAAAATGCAATAAAGTAATTGGTTAAAATAGAGACATGTCTGATAAAGAATATTTGCTTTTTAAAGTAACTGGCTAAAATAAGAGCATATCTGATAAATGAGTTTATGGGAGGACGGAAGGCCAGGCCTTACTAATTAGTAAAGGCTTTGTTTCCTGCACAGAATCCTTCTCTACCTCTTTGAAGAGAAAGGCAATGGAACGGTGAAAATGCATGATGGTGCTGACCGGTAGCATGTTACTCCTCGAGTAATGGAGAGTTGTTTACACGCTGTACCGCTTGTTCTAAAATTCCCTCGCTTCACAACGCTAGGAGACGTAGCCTTCTGCGGCACATTTAATCACAAAACTCTGGTTCCCATCAGGACACCAGGACGCTTGAGCGTCTTAGCCATAAAGCGGGAGACGCTGAAATGAAGGAAAGAGACTCTCTGTCCCTCTGGTTGCTTAATTCATTGCCATCTACACCAGAGTTGAAAATCCATAAATGTCTCGATCGATGGTATTTCCCTTGAGAATTTTCTCCACGTTAGCTCCCTTTTAAAAAGTTCCACCTTTAATTAAAGTTTTATTTCTTAACAATTAAATACATAAAGGATGACATTCCATATAATTATGAGCCGACCAGAATACATTATACATCTCGCTGGTAATAAGAATGGCAAGGATGGGGGTATCATAAATACACATGCATTGATTGCTCACCTTTTTGTGTCCCCCTAATAACAGGAAATGTAGCTGGAAGGCAGTCCTGCCGACTCTGGTCTCTGGATAAGATGGAGGCCCTGGTACCCAAGGATTGATGCTCCCTGACTTGTTCTTGGCTTGGCCGTAGTATCTGACTTTAATGAAGGTA
>NW_011895586.1:0-1979 GCF_000151845.1 Pteropus vampyrus | reverse complement strand
AGTGACTGCCAACAGAAACACTCCGATTTTCGGGCACCGGAAGATTCAGGATGCAGATGTCAAAACAGAACACCCCAGACTTACACTCCAGCCCCTGGAGTTATTTGAGCATCATGCTGATGCCAAGCCGGCCTGAAAGGAAGTCACAAAGACTACTTTCTCAGACCCCCAAATGATTAAGATTGCATTTTATTATCTTCACTGCTCAGCTTTAAAAGAAGTGGCCTGACCACCGTGGGACCTTTCCGTGTGTCGCCAGGCCCTGAAAGAGGGAATGTAACCATTTTATAACCAAGGAGAATAACTAGGGCTGTGAGGAGGACTGGTGGAGTTGTCGGACCAGGAGAGTAAAAGTCATTCTCTCTCTCTGCCCCAGTGGACACAGACACGCACTAATGGTGTCCATCAACCTTGGGTAGCGGTGCTATGTAATATTAAGACATCTTTACTGAGCATTTACCATGGTCCAGGCTCCATTCTAAGCCCTTCACCTGTATTACTTCATTTGACCCTCGTAACAACCCCATGAGGTAAATTCTATTATTATTCCATATTACAGACAGAGAAACTAAGGCACAAAGAGGTTAACTAACTCACCTACAGATGGTAGCTGATGGAGGATTCAGGCTCGGGCAGGCTGTCTCCAGAGCCTAGAGTGAAATTTGGTGCTTCATAAAGGAATATCGATTTGATTAACCAAGAGACTATTGTGCTGTGTGTGGTTAGTCACTCTTGCACCATAAGTAAACATGAAGTCCATAAAAGACAAACATTTGGCCAGCTCGCTGATAAGCTTGGAATGTCCAGTTACAAACACGTGAGGCCAATCTGTTCTGCGGGGAAGTGAAGGGACATGAGAGGAATGAGTTACTGGAGGCCGGAAGGTAGAACACAGCTCTGCGATGTCTGTTCAGTCTTCACAGGTGTCCCGGGGACCCGGCTGGCATGACACTCCAGATCAGACAAGTCCCCAGACAGCCCCTGGTCTGGGGACAGCCTGTAAGTTCTCTGTAAACGTCCTGTGAGGACTGAGGACAGCTCTCCTCCCACCCTCCTTGGTCGCATCTGAAGCTGGGGTATTGGGGGACCAAAAAAGTCCTCATCCCTCCTTCTGCTTTTCCCGCTGTAGGTCACAGGATTCAAATGTGGAAATGACATCCTATAGTTTCGCTTTCCTGAAGTTCTCATTGGTTGATAGGCAAATTAAATGATAAAAGTGTCTGACTCATATTTGTTGGGGACTGGACACTTACTTCTCACAGACCCCCCTTGAGAAGTCCCCAGGCTGCCCAGCGCCCTCCTGGAAAGCCTCCTCCTCCCACAGTACCTCGTGCGCTAACTCCGGATATTTCAGGCTCTGGAATTAATCAAGGCTGCTCGGCTGATGTGCGGTGCTCACCATATTCTTCTTGTCTACAAATGTGACAGCAGAGAGAAGGGCTGCCCGGGGCTCCAGAGATTTCTAGGTCTCCGAGCCCCATACAAGGCACACCTCTATTGCTATTTTCTCAGAATCCATTTTCCCGTTTTGCCAGTTCTCTGACTTCTTGTTCCTGAGGACAAAAGTACAAAAGCTACTGGTGACCCCTACATGATTCTAACTCAACTTGCAGAAAAGCTAAGACCTGAGTCAGCCGGGCTCCTGGTGTGCCCTTGTGCCACAGAATTACCAGTTTGGTTGATACTATTTACTAAATTAAATCGCCTGCCCACTGAATCGACCAGCTCCAGCACCAAGCACGAAGCGCCAGTGTGTTCGGAGATCTTGTCGGCAGCTGGGTTAGGTTCACATGTAAAAACATTCAGGCCTTAGAATGAAACAGCCCCGGCTGTAACAATGTTTAACTCATCCTCTCAAAACCATGTCCCTCTGTGGCTGCTTTGAGTTTGGGAGCCTTTCAACAGCCTGACCGATCCACTGACCTACTTATTTCCGGTTTTCAGCTCCTTAAGCAGCCAGGGAAGGAGGGAGGCGTTTT
>NW_011895585.1:3211-3867 GCF_000151845.1 Pteropus vampyrus | reverse complement strand
ACTCGTGAAAATAGTGTTGCTCGTACTTTCTTACTTAATTACGGTGTTGCGTAATTAACTGTGTCTGCTGCTTTTCTCCAAGGGGCTCCTGGAAATGCCGTGACGTGTTTCTGCTAAGGTTCAGACCCAGATCCAAGGTCGTTCTCCTATAAAACTTTTCCCCCAAGAGCCCGAGAGACAGCAGGTCACGGAGGAGCTTCTGTGAGGTCCTCGTAAGAGCACGCTACGGATTGTAACGGTGTTCGCAGGACAGTTCATGCTGAGCCCTCCGCACAGGGAAGACCCAATGTGCCAGCAACGAGGCCGGATGGTCAATAAATGCTGGATTAATCCCTGTGACGTGCGACGGGAAACTCTCCCTTTCCAAAGAGAAGCTGCGTCACGCGTTCACCAAACGGCTCCTGGCTGGCTCGGCTCTCTGAGACACGGAGGGAGCCTCTGTCACTCAGAGAACGGTGTGACGCGCAGTGTGGCGACTCGTTAACAGCTACGCCGTCCACCGAGATTTGCTGAGAGGCTCCATCTCCCGTGTCGTCGTCACAGAAAGCGAAGCGGCAGTGTGAGGTGATGGGCGTTTCAGAGCAGGACCTGGGACGGGCTCGTGCAGCCCCTTCCGTCCTGAGCCTCCCGGAGGACCCGGGCGCCCACGTGCATCA
>NW_011895585.1:0-1944 GCF_000151845.1 Pteropus vampyrus | reverse complement strand
GACGAGTAAAGCACAGCGGGACGTGCAGAAGTCCTTCTCGGGTCCTCGGGAGCAAGGGACGTGACAGTCAAGGACACGGCTCGATACGCCCTCCCAAAGGGCGCCCCTCGGCGGACGTCTGAGGAGACTAGCCCACTCCACGGCCTTCGCAATGCACGGGCATCCCATTTTTTAAAAAATAAATTAACTATTAGAATGAACAGTACAGAGCAGTGTATATAGGATCTTAAAAAACAAAACAAACAAAACATAAACAGACTCGGATACAGAGAACGAGCTGATGGTCGTCGCCTGGGAGGCGGTTGGAGTAACCCAGCGGGGAGAGAGGGGCAGGAAGCACAGTCCGCCAGTTGCAAAGCCGTCACCGGCTGTGCTGCTCAGCTCAGGGAACATGGTCTGTGACATTGTGACGTTCGGCTGGGGGAATATGGTCTGTGACATTGTGACGTTCGGCTTGGAGGATACGGCCAGTAACATTGTAACAACTGTGTATCTGCCGGGTGGGGGCCACACGCATCGCGGAGATCACCTTGCACGCTGTGAGGACATCTGCATTTCATCTGCCGTCTGTCTGTCTATCATCTGTCCTCCATCGTCCATCTGTCCTCTAGCATCTGTGACCATCGACTATGTAGCTATCACCGTGTGTGCATAGACACACGCGTGAGTAAAGTTAGTTAAAATGAACGACTGGGAGATACAGAGACAGCCAGACGGATGAAAAGCGTCTGTCGTATGTTGTTTATTAGCTGTGCTTCTTACATATGGACAGGCATGGAATCTGCCACGAAAACCGTGAAAACACTGGAGAAATCTCGCCTCTCTGGCTTCGCGTGTGTGTGTGTGTGGTCCTCTGAGACACTGAGATGCAAATGATGTACATCTGGGACCAGTTTGCTTAGGACACTTTCACAGACCACAGGGGTTAGCGCTGCCGCCACACGCTTCCGTATGCAAGGGAATGATTGATCTCGCGCAACAGGATTTGAAGACAAGGAGACTGGTGACCCGTCAGCCTCACCCTACTTAAGCCCCAGGAATCTATACCGTGACGCCCCCTGGGGTGTCTGCCCTTCAAGGAGGTGCAAATACCCCTGACCTTGTAGCTATATGCTGATGATGGAAATGACAAGGTCTCTCAGGCTGCTGGGGAGACTCATTTGCATTTTAAAAGGCCAGAGTGACATAACCAAATATAACACACACATCTCCCATAAACCGCCTAATCATCTTTGCAGACTTCAAACACGAAACGAACAGTGAGTGATGCACGACACTCATCACCACCGAGGACGGGGGTGGGGGCGGCATTGAAGGGAATACCCGAATTTGACGAGACTCCCGCAAAGTCAGCGGGGTGACCACAGGGGCGAGCGGCCAGCTGTCCCTGTGCCATGTCATTCTGACGACAGCACGCTGCCTGAGATGAGTTTGCCGTCTGCACACGTACAGCAGGCCCTTTCTGCCGGGGGACGGTTGACCCATCAAGGGTGTGTGTGGGGGCATCGGTTTTAACTCTCCCCGGCCGGAGGAGATGAGCAGCTGGTCTTATCAGGGCACAAGACGTGCTAACTCGATAACAGACCCCAGGACCAGCTGCCATGAAAACGACATGAAACACTCTTTGAAGACAAGACCTGGCCTGCGTTTGTTTCCCTCGGGGAAGAAATCAGTTCAGAATCCGTTGCGCATCGGGCAGTGGGCCGAGCGGTCCTGTTTCGCTCAGGAGGCCGCAGTGCAAAAGTCCCGACGCCGTCACAAAACTCCAGTGGCTTTTCTATCCTTGACTTTCTGCACCTGCAGAGGACGCCCGGTCTTGTGGGCGATGATGTCCACATCTCAGGGGTGGACTGATGGGCTTCGAACGGCATTAAGGAGAGGACATAGCGGAGGTAACACCCCCTCAAAATTTCTCCGCGACCCGTTAGCTTCTGCCGAATGGGA
>NW_011895584.1:2990-3967 GCF_000151845.1 Pteropus vampyrus | reverse complement strand
AGAGCCAGCTCACGAATGGTCTTATATGGCAGACTGAAGAGCTTGGATTTTTTACATAAGGCAATGGAAAATCACTCACAGATATGAAGCGATAAATGACTCAAAGAGACTTGCGTGCTAGGAAGACTAGCATGGCCCTGGCCCAGAGAATGAGATTGGAAAAGGCGCAGCATTGCAGATATCGAGACTGATTTCAGGAAGGCTTTGCAATAATCCGTGTGAATAAAAGACCTGAGCCAGAGAAGTTGTGAAGAGATTAGGAAGCGGAGGGAAACCGTGAGGATGAGGGGTCTGGCTATCGGATGTGGGGCCGAAGGAGAGTTCTGGATGAGATGGTAAAACCAGCCATCGGGATAAGGATTCAGGAGCAGGGCAGCCAGGGGCAGCGGGGTCGTATGCAGTCATCGACATTGTGTAGGTCGCCTTCGAAGTTTGCATGGGACTCCCGTGTCCAGGAGGCTGGCGGAGGCGGACTGAGAAGTAATGGCGGCTGCCATTGAAGGAATCAGCAGCCTACAGGTGGTGACTCCCTCTGTGGTTGCAGACGAGATGCTAAAATGGTCCGGGGTGAAGCGGAAATGCATAGGAATGAGGGTGGGACTCTGAGACCAAGCACATTTGAAAGGAGCGTTGGAAGATGCGGACCTTACCAATAAAACCGAGAAGAATTAGCCCAAAGAGTGAAAAAAAACCAGAAGCCAGGACGAAGATACCTCTGGTGCCACAGGAGAGGTTCACGCAACCAGAGCCGCCAGTGGGCCCTGGGTCTGGCCCCCAGGACGTCGGCTGCGGCCGCCAGGAGGGCAGCTTCAGAGAAAGGGGTGCGTGGGAGAAAAGCAGGTGCTGTGTTGAGAAGGGGAGAGGAGACAGGACAGTGTCTACGGTAAGTGGGGGGCGGAAGGGGGCGTTTCCTTTTTCTTGATGGCAGAGACTTGAATATCTTTACATACGGCCACGGGAGGAACATGAGTTGGGGG
>NW_011895584.1:0-1410 GCF_000151845.1 Pteropus vampyrus | reverse complement strand
CGTCTTCTTAACATCCCGCGAGCGGGCTGAATGTCATCCACTGAGATCCACTAAAGATCATGAAAGAATTTTAAGAGAAGAGAGTGAAGTTTCAGCGGAAATGGGGTGTTCTGTTAGCATGTGTCCAAGCGGTCAGAGGAACAGGCAGAGTGCCGTGCTAACACTACGCTGAAATAAAGTCCCTTCTAACGCATACATCTATACCTGGCTTGTGCTTGCTCTGCTTGTGCAGAGTACATCTCTTGGGGCTGTCATCAGGCCACCTTCCCGGGCAATGGCCGAGCGATCTCCCACCTGGGATGAAATAGATGCTGGTCTTTGTTGGTTGTTGGTCTGGTGTTTGATTTGTGCGTTACTAAGTGGGGACACGGTGGTCGCATGAAGGATTGCTCGGGGCAAGGGTCCTCATTTTCCATGGTCCTGGGGGTCGAATGCTGGGTCAGCACCCAGCACCATCATCACTCCATCTCAGAAGCTGCCTCTTCATAAGACATTTAGGATTCTGGGTCTAGAAACAGGAGTATCTTTTAAATAGACTGCTAAAATATTTCTCCATAGGGTGGGACAGAGGCAAACGCCGAGGATAAGCCGCAGGGCAGGAAACGCCGCCATCCCTCTGATCCCAATGCTGGGTGAACATGGAAACCGACGGGGCGGCGGTCTGGCCCCAGGCCCCGCTGTCCCTGAGGACACCTCTGAGCACCTCCTCTCCGACACACCATGAATGGACATCTCCATTGTTGTCCCCACGGAGGGGTCATGTCTTAGAGGCAGAACACGGCCCTCTCTGGGTGGCACAGCGCCAGAGGTGACAAACGTTGCCTTTTCTTCTTGCGGTTGGTTTGAAGTTTCTGGGACACAGAGTTTTCTGGCTTTGCCAGGCTGTTCTTGGGATATGAAACTGGCACCCTTTGCCATGTGCTCAGAGCTACTTTTTCTAAGTTTTTTTTTTTCTTCCCGAAAGCAAAAGACTGAAAAGAGGAAGAACAAAAAGAATATTCCCACCAAACCGCAAAAAAAATCTATGAGTAGATCACACCCAGAAGTGTGAGCAGAGTGGAGAACAGAGTTGGTGCTGCCCACATCTAGTGGGTTGTTGTCAAGAACCGTAGAGGGTCTCATATACTTACTGCAATTGGAAGTTTACGAGTTGGCCTGCCACAGTTCCATGGACGGCGGCAGAAGACACGAGACTCCTGAGTCAGAGACTAAGCATATTATTACGCACAGCTCAGCAATCGGCATGAGCACTATGTTCTCAGCAGCTCCCCTGTGCCCCCAAGGCCCACGGGGTGATGTGGATCGGCCCAGGTGTCACTGTGCACACAGCGGGTTTGTGTCACAGCTGAGAAACCCTGAGCTTAGGAAACTACCTCCGATTTCTTTTCTCCAATTCAAAAAGTGTTTATC
>NW_011895583.1:0-4471 GCF_000151845.1 Pteropus vampyrus | reverse complement strand
CTGAACCCCTCTCAGGACTGTGCCACGGGACACCTACTACACAAGCCACGCTAATAAAACTGGGAGACTTAGGAGCTTTGCTTAGTTCATAGAAACAGACACAGAAAGGCAGCCAAAATGAGAAGACAAAGAAGCAGAAACCATATGAGAGAAGAGAACAGAGATCCGGATATAACGGCGTCGAGCGATCTCACAGATGCAGAGTTCAACACATGGGTTATAAAGATGCTCAACGAACTTAGGGGACGTGTAGATGAATTCAGTGAGAACTTAACAAAGAGATAAAATACATAAAAATGGAAACGGAAATTATAAACGGGAACCGGTCAGAAATGAAGAACACATTATCTCAGATGAAGAGTATGTCAGAGGGAATAAACAAGTGGGTAAAGAAGAGGATCAGACCACCGATATAGAGGATGGGGAAGCCGAGGACACTCAATCAGAACAGCAGGAAAAAAGAAGCCAAGACTATAACAATCATTTAAGGGGCCAATGGGACACGATTAAATGTAAGAATATCTGTGTCATAGGGGTACCTGAAGGACAACAAGAAGTTGAAGAGCTATTTGAAGAAATAATGGTGGAAAACTTCCCTCACCTGGTGAGGGAAATAGACATACAACCCCAGGAAGCTCAGGGAGTCCCAAGAAAGAGGAACCCAAAGATGCCCACACCAAGACACATTATAATTAAAATACCAAAGGTTAAATACAAAGAGAGAATCTTAAAAGCAGCAAGAGAAAAGCACCCATAAGACTGGCAGCTGATTTCTCAAAAGAAACCATGCAGGATAAAAGGGCTGGGCACAAAATATTCAACGTGATGAAACCCAGGATTTAAAACCAAGAATACTTTATCCAGCAAAGCTATTATTTAGAGTCGAAGGACAGATAAAGAGCTTCCCAGACAAAAATAAGCTAAAGGAATTTATCAGCACAAAGCCAGTATTACAGGAAATGTTGGAGGGACTTCTTTAAGAAGAAAAAGTATGTATCAAAAATAGGAATAAAGAATAATAATAACTACATTCCTATCGACAAGTACCTCAGATGGAAAAGAATTAAGTGCTCCAGCCAAAAGATAAAGAAGCCGAATGGCTAAGAAAACAAGACCCCTACATATGCTGCCTGCAAGAGACTCACTTCAGATTAAAAGACACACAGAGAGTAAAAGGAAGGGATGGATAAAGGTACCGCCTTGATGGACCTAGAGGGTATTGCACTGAACGAAACAGGTGGGACAGAGAAAAACAAGTATCACATGATTTCACATATATGTAGAATCTAAAGAACAAAATAAACAACACCAAGGGTGGAAACGAACTCATAGCTACAGAGACTATCTGAGGGCTAGTGAATGGGAGGGGGGTTGGGGGGACGGCAAAAAAAGGCAAAGGGATTAAGCGGTACAAATGGATAGCTGCAGTATAGGCATAGAGATGTGGAGTGTAGCATGGGGAAGATGGTTAATAATGTTGTAATAAATATGTAAGGGGGAAGAGGGGTACTAGATTTAGTGGGGTGATCATTTTGCGAGCAATGTGCATCTCTGATCACTATGCCACTTACTTAAAAATGGTTAAAATGGTAAATTTTGCATTATGTATATTTTACCAAAAAGTCTTAAATAGTGTATTTTAAAAATTGGCGGGAGTGGAGGGGTTAGGGTGGGGACAGCAAAAGACAATAAAGCACTCCATGTTGCATAACTACGGAGCAGACCGTGCTGTGCACGGCAGACCACACCATGAAGGAGGCTCCCTGGAGTTGTCGGACTTGGCCCTGCAACCCTTACATCCCCACCGGCGGCAGGCATTGCTAATCAATCACAGACCCTGCTCATCCAGCACCCCGCTGTCAGAATCCTCTCCCACACGGGACCCCGGACAACCCCTGCTGCTTCCTCAGAGCTGATTTATGCGATGCCACGTCATTAGCTCTACGACCTCCTTGAAATAAATCTGACAGCGCCGGGGACGCAGATACTACAGACCCGATCACTCCTTTATTGGAAGGGCTATGCACTGCTGCACCCTACAAGCCTGTGAACCCAAAGAGATTTCAAGTTGAAGATTCAGTTGGTTTTCTTTGATGTCGTAATGGCCCTGAATAAAGCCCCGGGTGTGGCAAATGTGCCAGCGCCAGTACACTTGGATGATGCGGACCGCGTGGAGCAAACGGCAGTAACGAAGGCGGATGCGCCACATGCGGACCCAGGACTGGAGCCTGACCGCGGCCCATTCGTCCCGTGTATACGAATCTAGAGTCTCGCGCCGCCTCTTCTCCAGCCGTCTCGCCTGCATCTGCCTCCACCAGCGCTGAATGATGCAGGCCCTGAGCGCCGCGTGCAGCAGCGTCCGGCGCACCAGCGTGCCACGCCACCAGGCCTGGATGAACACTGCCGCCTCCTCTTGCGTCATGGTGATCTTAACTCCCTTGGAGCCTTGTAAGAGAAAAAGGGACACTTAGGAAGCGCATACATTTCGGCCAGAAAGGGGCCCGGATCCTCCACCGTTATCACCCCTTCATCTGTTCAGGAGAGCTGTTGGCAACGGCTGCAAGCGTCCTGCTTATGCCGTTCTCTACCTAAGGGACGCGGACACGTCATCTGGCCCTCTGAGTCCCGGGGTCTCCATCTGTAAAGTGGAGGGACACCTGCCCCCTGGGTCCACGTGGACTTCGCTGGCCATTCTAGAGCAAGGTACACACCATTATCTAGAGGTGAGACAGATATACATTTCACCCGGATCTGACCGTCTACCTGAGATCCATGTCACTTCTCTCCCGGCCCCTCCCATCTTCTGGAAAAGTACCGCCCTTCCCCCCACCCCTTGCCTCTGACTTCAGGTTAAACCTGCGACCAGCTGTGTCCCCTCTGCCTCACCAAAATATTACAAAGTTCCTCAACTTCATGCACTTGAATAAGAGCTTAAACACCAGTTCACACATACATCGGCACAGTTACACACACACACACACACACACACACACGTGCACACACACTGCTAGAGCTAGTCTTCCTGTACACTGGCCTTTGTGTCCTTAAACGCAGTCCCCACCTTATGGCTCCCAACTCCGTGGGGTCTGGGTTCACACTCTTTGGCCCCCTACTTGGCACGGTCCACACACCTTGGCCAGACCCACATCTCTCAGGCTGAGGAGGAGACGGGGAAAGAGCAGCCGGGAGGGAGTCAGTCTCTGCTCATTCCGGCTCTGTGTCTGGTGGTCCTTCAGCCCAATTTGCCTGGCACACCCTGGGTTTCCACCTCTTGTCCTGGTATAACGTTAAGTCCGCTTTGACTCACTGAAGCATCTCTAGACAATAAACGGCATGGCCGCAGCCCTCTGGGCCACTCCACTGGACCGCAAGGGTCAGAGAAGTCAAGAGTCAAGGCTCTTCCCAAGAGCAGAGTCTGGCCCCGTCTACCCACGGAGGGTGGGGAGGGCAGCGGCTCTGGCGTGGGTGGAGTCACTCCTCGCTTTTGCTCCTTCCCGCTCTGTGCCATCAACGTGATTTCATCATTCTCTCTGAGTATAATTGGGAAGGTTTGCTATCCCTGTGTAATCAGAATCTAGAGAGAAAAACGTGGGAGAAAGTCAAAGTGCTCTCCCCACCACGAGGTGCCAAGTCAAGCACACACTCGGCTTCCTGGCCTCTCCTCGAACCGCAGACACGGATGCGGGATCCCCTCCGGAAGGAACTATGAGAAACGTGCTGCCCTCGCAGAAAGCCCGGGTGGATCCGTCTCTTACAAAACATCAAATGCCCATGACCGGGGGTGGGTGGTCAAAGCCCCTCAGCTCTGCACTAAATTACCCATGGTTAGGGGCTAGATGTTCCCATCGCTCTCGGGTCCGTGCTCCTCGGGCCACAGCTCTGGAAGCGAGAGAGGAGGAGGGGAGAACCATGATGTCATAAGGGCACCTGTGACTCAGGCACGGGGACTTCTCCCAACAGTAGAACCCCTTCTAAGGAAAACCTGGGAGACCTGTCCCTTCTTTCCTGCCAGGAGGGCCAGAGTTCTGGCTACAAAGAAGGCCCCAAATACTGATCCATTGACCACAAATGCATACAGCAATACTCATGAATGCCTGCCAGGTATTCGGTGAATGAATTTCAATTCATTTACACAATGGCGAACCCACTAATAACGGGGGGGAAGAATGAGCATGCGCTCTGGGTACTGATTTAGAAGGGTGTACAAGATTAGCAAGTTCATCAAATCAGGATGAACTCAGCATGAACATATATTTATACACATGTGTTGTAAAGGCATTAGTTTTAAAGAGGGTAGGAGTTAGGAAAATATACACGAAAATTAGCGATAGTCATCTGGGATGAGGCTGGTGGGATTGGAACAGAGTAAATGGCCTTGCGGCTGAACCTCCTACGTCTGGCCTCTCTGTAGGCCACCTAGTTATCGGGCCCCTGGGAGAGCAGGACCCACACAGGCCAGAAAACCCAGAAA
>NW_011895582.1:4073-4400 GCF_000151845.1 Pteropus vampyrus | reverse complement strand
AGAGGGGGCATCCCTGTCTTATTCCTGATTATAGGGGAAAAGCATTCAGCTTCACCATTAAATATGACGGTAACTGGATTTCGTATAGTTCTTAAAGACTGCGTCTCCTCCTGCACTAAATCTCTGAGCCCCTACTCTGGAGATCAAGGCGGGGACAGTGGCCTCTTGGCATGACACCCCTGTTTTATGAGCAGAGCACTGGAAAGGGGTGGTAGCCTTTGATCTTCTTGGTTTGCCAGTGTGGAATCTCTGCCCTGCGAGCTAGCTGAGCTAGCTGAGCAAGGGTCTTCAGGGCTGCAGCATTTCTGTTCTGCTGCACCTTAGGGA
>NW_011895582.1:0-1213 GCF_000151845.1 Pteropus vampyrus | reverse complement strand
TTTCCAGGTATGTGCATCAACACCTCCACTTCTCACATGGCAGTATGTTTATGCCTGTTGACTGCTCTCCCCTGGGGCTCTTCCTTCCCACACAGTTCTCGGTTCCGGACTGTGCAGACTTCTGCTCTTTCTTCAGAAGAAGCTGCTTCATCCAAGTCTACCAGCCACCCTTGGGTGCACACTCTCTCGTCCAGTTGAGAGGTCCTTCGGTCATGCTGGCCTCCCTCTGCGAGGCAAGCCAGATGTGGGTGACAAGAGGGTTGGCACTGCTAATATTAAGTTTATTAAGTTGGCATATAGATGAGAAACTAGTGCGTGGAATCTAATTAAACTTCTAACAACTTTTTGAGAAGCTTTTATTCGAAGGTAATGAAACAGGATATATTATTATTATTATTTTTTGGAAATATTTTTTTTTCCTCGTAAAGACCAGTAACTTACTTAGCAAGATATGAGGTGCTGGTTGGAAGAGGAATAAGATGGTGTCCGCATTTGAGGAGGTGCCTGGTGGGGGAAACAGAAACTGGGGACACGGCCATTGTCCTGTGTAAGAAGTGCTGTGTTGAGTGTACAAATTGAGGAACAAGAGACCAACACCCTCTGCCTTCTGAGGTGTAGGAGGAACGGCCTCATGGAAGTGACATTTGAGATGGGACTTTGCAGCGGGTGTGAAGGTTTTAAGGGGTCAATACCGAATGCCACCTTTTTCCCCTTCGTGGTTTCTAAGCAATTGAGAAGGCACAGGAGACAAGCAAGTGGAGGCCAAAATGTCAGCATTCTTATTGATGAAACTGTTGGGTGGACATAGCTTTAGCTCCGAGGCCAAGTGGCCCTTTGCAACACTCTCTGCCGTGCATTAGACACTCGCTCATGTACTTGTACTTGGATAACCCATGTGACCCTCGGCAGGCAGGGTGGCTTTGTAGGCGGGGCCCAGGAACAGCTGAGCAGGACATACCCACCACCCTCTCTCAAAGCCATTAGCCAGGTCGGTCAGTGTTTTTCCTGGGGAAGAATAGCAAGGGGGCAGAAGGAGAAGAGGTTTAATCTGTAACAGCAGACATCCACCAGCTCTGACCCGTGGGGCCCTACCCCTCTGTCGCATGCAGTTCTCTTGGGACCGTGCATGAGTTCCACGCTACCCTTGAGTGCAGAGGTGAGCACAAGACCCGTGCTTGCCCATTCATGGTACCCTGGAACCCTGACCAGGCAC
>NW_011895581.1:8361-9932 GCF_000151845.1 Pteropus vampyrus | reverse complement strand
GGAAGGAAGGAAGGAAGGAAGGAAGGAAGGAAGGAAGGAAGGAAGGAAGGAAGGAAGGAAGGAAGGAAGGAAGGAAGAAAAGCCACCCGTACATCTGGAAACAAAACAACTCTAAAGATAATTTCAAAGGTCACAATTTCTACTGGCATTTGAAAAGACATTCAAATGCTATGAAAAGTTTTGGAAATTGAAATCAACTTTCATGACACCAGGACATCTTTAAGTTAATTGAGACATATGAAAATTAAATAACGTGAATTATTGTTTCTGTAATGGTCAAGGTGAAGTGCATTCATTTCAACCTTATGTTGTTTTGCACTGGTCACTAAGGGACTATACTTTTAATTGGAATTAAATCATGATTTATGTTGAGGACTTGGGTGGAAAAATCTGCACATGTAGGAGTCTCCCATTCTTTCCGAATAGGCATTCAGAAACTTTATGTGACTTCCTCACAAACTGCTATTAAAAGAAATCAGTAACATGCATTGGATAAAATTTTCATTCTCCATAAGGCTATAAAACAACTCTATGCTGGCAAGCCAGTAGCGGAACCAGGAATTTACCAAGGATGTCTGACACCTAGTTCTGGAACTCACCATTAAGCCTCACTTCCTCCCTTACAAAAATAAAAGGATACCCACTAAGTGTTTTTATTCACTGCACTAATGCCTTTTAGCATACAACACTTAGTCTACTTTTCTCAAGATATTTATAGTTTCCCCTCTCAAAGCTTGTTTTTATATATCGTAGCAAATGATAGATTAAGAGAGAGCAGGATGACGGAGAGGCCAAGTAGTCTACAAATTCACTGTACCTTGGCACAATTTTCACATTCATAGTGCTTTCCACTGTCATGTGACATCTGGTGGCGAATTAAGTTGGACTTCCAGTTAAATGCCTTGGGACACTGATCGCACTTGTATTCCCTCTCTTCAGTATGTGACAACATGTGTTTCTCCAGGCTGTTAAGAGAACAATTAATCTAATAAGACATGGTGACAAAGAACACATTCATAAACAGAATGTCATTTTATTACTAATCTAACTGGCAATTTAAGAAATAAGAAGAGAAAGTTGTTGAGGTGAGGAGGAAGAAAGAGAAGAAACAGGCTTGCAACAGACAAAAGTACATTTTATGTTTCTAGATTGTGTCTCTCACTAATGCAGAGAAGTACTCCTGTTGTTAAAAAGTAAATCTGATACTGTTAGCAGGGATCAACTGCCAATTTGGGGGCATGATAAACAACTAGCTATTTGTCCAGTTTTGGATTCACTACATAATACTAAGAGTAACACATATTGCTAATATCTAAGTCAATAACAAACACACAAACAGAAAATGTTAAGAAAATGCTTGATAACATTCAAGCAGGTAGTCTATCTAATGTACACAAACTCTAGATTCAAAGAAGTATTTTGTTTTTACCTATGTCACCAGATGGGTAAACTCTAAGCTACCTATTCACTTAAAGTGAACTATAAGCTAACTATTCAACAAACAACTTCTCTATATAACCCTGGGATGGATGAATGGACAGGCAGATGGACTGACAGATGGATATGTATGT
>NW_011895581.1:0-2586 GCF_000151845.1 Pteropus vampyrus | reverse complement strand
AACTAAACCAACAGTCGGTTTTGGCATTAAGTAGAGTTGACTCAGGCTTAATCTTACAGCTAGTCAGAATAAGAAGCTTTCTGCACCTCACAAGTGCTGCTATACACTTCTAGTAGGAAGTAAGAATTACATTTTAGTGTTTAGTCTGTCAATTTTTGTTTTACAATGCTGTCCTTTATTTTTGATAACAGAATTGAAGGAAATATACTTAATCCTGAACATCAGAGATAGTGCTTTACAATATAAATACTTATTTAACCCATTAGAATTTATTATTTTTGGTTTATTTTTTAATTTGGACACAATTATATTGAAAAGACATGCTGTGACACTTTTTTTTTAATTACAAAAACATGTTTTACCAAACATAGACAACACATTCACTCTCTATATGAGTTTATGTAAAGCAATAAAGATGAATTTAAAGGGTACTGGCAAAGTTCTCTTATTCCCCCAAACGTCTTCTCTCTAATAGCTAAGTTAGGCCTGAATTTTTAAAGCTAGAGTTTCATTCTTTTGACTCAAGCTCTGCAAGAAATGAATTATACTTGATGCCTTTTTAGTCATTTGTACATTGAAATGAATGACTGTTATATGAAATCCTTTCCTTTTAGAGGCCTCCCCAGAGAAGAGGATGCAGGGCAATCAACAGAGGTAAATAGGAGAGAGAAGAAGGTAAGGCAATAAGGAAAGAAAAGACACAAAATGGAAAACGGAAATAGGTGGAGTGTCCAAGAGAAACTGTGAGTAACTCATACTCTTGAATAAGTCCAATTAATATACCACCATACTCATTTAAATACAATGATGTTATGTTCACTTGAAATTCTGATTATGGGTTCCAAGGACCGTTTCTGCACTTAAAAGTAAAAGAATGAATACAATTATTAAAACTGTTTGTGGACCAAGGCAAAAACCATTAGGTAGAAACAAACAAAAAACCTATTAGCTGGTTATATACATCCCCGATCTGAGAAACCATTTTGTAGTATAATTATCCGTTTGGTTTTCAGCGGGTGGGCTCCAGGATTGCTGTTTTCTTTAATAGAAATAAAAAAATGTTCTTGAATTAATTTCAAAGGGCTATAAAAAGTTTACATATGACTGAAATATGATTTTCATTGTGCTAAAAATAAATATTAAAGATTTTTTTCATTGAGATAATGTTCGTCTTTTCCCTTTTAAGAAATTCAACTTTTTCTTCACTGAGCATGATTTTCTTATTCTTTTATATTTATGCAGTTTAAATAGTTGAAATTAAATCCACGGGTTACACTGATCTATCAAAAGACCATCTATCTTTCATTAACAGTACCAGAAGCGATTTATCTTTTCTTTTCTTTTTTAATCATCTAAATGTTTCTAAAGGCAGTTTTATTGTTTGGCATAAAATTACTTTGATTAGTATCACTGTTGTTCCGGCAGTCTTGATTCTTCCTTTAAGTCATATTTTACTGCAGTGTTAAGCTTTCAGTTGCCAATAACACTGCTTAAATAAAAATAAACATTATTTTGTATCTGGCATCAAAATAACCAATTCCAACTTCATTGTAAATATTTCACAGATGAGAATTTCCCAAGAAAAATGATTTCCGAACATGTTACTAACACACTTGTCCAGCTCATTGCAGTTCCAAATTTCCCATCTACATAAATTCTGAAAATTCAGCATAACGACATTTTATTGCAGAGTAAATAAACATGTTTTGTAGTGCAGCATGCCATTTCTAACCTTTGCAAATCGGGAAAAACTTGGTCACATTCCTTACACTCCTGGATTGCATGTATCTCTCGGAGATCATTTTCACTTTCGAGTTTTTGTTGAAAGTCTTCTTCCACCATTGAAAATGCTGAATGAGGGGTACTGCACGGGAACTTCTGGTGATCTGCTAGTTCAGCCTTGGACTCAAAGAGCTGATCACAGTCCTCACAGCGATATTGCCGTTCTTCTGTGAAAATAATTCAGGTGTTACTAGGACCAGGAGATCAGGAAGTGCCACCACAAATCAGCAGGTATTACTGAATTATGGAAGACATAATAGAAATTATTTGGTCGTACTTTCTATCACTTCGATTTTAACATATGTTAAAAATCATATATGTAAAGAAGCCAGGATGAAGCCTAGAACAATAATATAAGTGATTACTGTGTCTACGGTATAGACTTCTTATCGGATGAACTTTATGACTAACCCCTTCTAGGATTTAACATATTCACTGGATATTAAAAGTAGTAATGACCACTTACTGAGAGCATCTATTTCTCTAACCCTATACATGGATTTTTGATATTCCTTAAAACCGAATTATGAGGAATCAACTTTTTGTCCCAATTTGCAGATGACAGTATTGAAGCTCAGAAAAGTCCAGTAACCAGTTAGGAATTATAGAGCTAAGTGGTTGTGCCAGGATTTGAACCCATCTTTGTCTCTTACACTTCCCACTGTGCCACGTTACCTGGGAGATACATGGGATACACAGTCCCCTATCTGAGCCATGCTTAAGCCTGGTTAATGTCAGAAAACTTGAAATGCTTCATTATATTCAACATTACTTATAATGGGACATGCAATGTTTATAGCACTC
>NW_011895580.1:2405-3991 GCF_000151845.1 Pteropus vampyrus | reverse complement strand
GTCTGGAGAAGTTAAATGATTAATTAGTCATGGCCTAGAATGCCTCCTGCCAGGTCTCACACAGATGCCAGTGACAACTGCATCGCATCCAAGTTTACCAAGACTTGGACGCATGGGCCCTGAGAAGGGGTTGCTCACTACTACAGAGGCCAGCACTGTGGATTTATAAGTCTCAGCTCTGCATCATCTCAGCCTCTTTTGCTGAGGTCTCAGCAGAACTCAGGACTAAGCTCACCCAAGATATGGGATACATGTGTGCATCAATCCTATGAAGAAGATATCATAAGTTCCCCTAAGTAACTTATCCACAAAACACAATTAGTAAAGAAGACAATCAGGATTCCAACTAAGATAGCCTGTTTCTGTGTGCCTAACTATTATGTTATTCTGCTTCTTAGGGTCAGGATGATAAATATAGCAGTACAAAATAGATTTGAGATGGAAATTCTAGGATCCCTTGTGTTTATAACTTCAGAAAATGACAAATACTAAAATAACAGAAGCAAACACACTGATGCCACCCAGGGTTACCAACACACTTGGAGTTATTTCAGTAAAGCTGTAGTGGTACCTGGCAGCCAAATGCACAATGGCAGAGTGTGGTACCCCCAACAACAGGTTTGTTTTTTAAATTAATTTTTATTTTTCAATTAGAGTTGACATTCAATATGATTTTATATTAATTTTAGGTGTACAGCAGGGTTATTATACATTAACAAAATTTACAAAGTGATCCCCCTGATAAATCTAGTACCCACTTGGGACGATACATCGTTATTACAATATTACTGACTATATTCCCTGTGCTGCACTTCACAACCCTGTGACTATTTTGTAACTAACGAGTTGTACTTCTTAACCCCTACACCTTTTCACCCAGCCCCCAACCTCCCTCCCATTTGGCAACTATCAGTTTGTGCTCTGCATTTATGAGTCTGTTTGTTTTCTTTGCTTATTTTGTTCTTTGGATTCCACATGCTAACTGAAATCATATGGCATTTGTCCTTCTCTGACTTATTTCACTTAGCATGATACCCTCCAGGTACATTCATATTGTCACAAATGTTGAGTTTGCTCTTTTTTTATGGCAGAGTAATACTCCCTTGTATATATGTACCACCTCTTCTTTATCTAATCCTCTATTGATGGACACTCGGGTTGCTTCCATACCTTGGCTATTGTAAATAGCCCTGCAGTGAACATAGGGGTGCACATATCTTTTTGAATTAGTTTCGGATTTCTTCACATAAATACCTAGAAATGGAGCCATAGGGTAGCTCTATTTTTAATTTTTTGAGGAATCTCCATACTGTTTTTCATATTGGCTATAACAATTTGCAATCTCATCAAAAGTGCACCAGGATTCCTTTTTCTCCACGTCTTCGTCAATACTTGTTTGTTGATTTATTGATGATAGCCAATCTGACAGGTGTGAAGTGATATCTCATTGTGGTTTTGATTTGCATTTCTCTGATGATTAGTGATGCTGAACATCTTTTCATATGTCTGTTGGCCATCTGTATGTCCTCTGGTGAAATGTCTATTCAGGCCTTCTGCCCATTTTTTAATTGATTTTTTTTTTTTTT
>NW_011895580.1:0-300 GCF_000151845.1 Pteropus vampyrus | reverse complement strand
AATATATTTGTTTCCTTTAGAATGCCTCAGAGGTCAGGAGGTGGACTGTAATCCAGCAGTGATAAATCAGACACCATGGAGCATAGCCAGCTCTAGAATGCCTAAGGTAGGGCAACTGAGATACTGTCTAGGATCCTGTCCCACTTTAAGGTTTTTGGACTACTACTAGTAGCTCTTAATTTATCTCTATATTTCCCAGTTTTCAATTTATCCAGAGGCTGAAGCTTCCAAAATGCAAATCTGGTCACTTTTACTTCCTGATTAAAAACCTCCTTTGGAGTCAAAGCTGAGTCTTCAGGC
>NW_011895579.1:3563-6049 GCF_000151845.1 Pteropus vampyrus | reverse complement strand
CATCATGCCTCCACTTCCTCCTCCACAGAAGAGAATTCTCTGTGCTTCCTGCTTGTCTGAGTCATTAATCCAAAGACCCGATGGGGCCTCAACTGGTCACACCTTAGTTTCTAGGGAGGCTGAGAAAATGAGTGTCTGGCATTTTCCCCTTCGCCCTGACAGGTAGACTGCCTTCCACCAAGACTCTTATGCTGTTTACCTAAAGTCTTATGGCTGAGTGTCTTCCCCACTCTTCTGGATTGCAAAAGCTATGTCTCAGTCATCTTTGCAACCTCCATTCTGCTAGAAATCAATTAAGGCCTCAGTCACTCCTTATGGAATTGAATCGAATTGAATTGGATTGGATTGAATGGATTAAATTGAATTAACTTATAGATAACTATATCCCTCCCTCCTCTACTCTGTTTAGAAGTGCCGAAGGCCTTCTAAATCGTTTTTCAGGCTGAAAGACCTGGCCTCTGCCTGACTCCATGCTCGTGTTGCATAATGACCAAGTCTTATTTATCAGCGCTGAGATACAGAAAGAGATTCAAAGAACATTGAAAACTTTCCTACTTACAGACTTCTCAATTTTGCAAAGTTGCCAGAATGTAAGAAATTCAACAGGCAATGCTTTCAACTCTTCTTGGACAAAAGGGCAACCTACTATTAGGATGATAAACTGAATTAGTCGGGCCAGATATACTGAGAAAACAAGGATTGTGGAAATACCCGGACCAGGTACCGTCTCCTACTCCGCTCTTATCACCTACATGACCTTGAACAACCTGGTCCAGACCCGGGAGGCATCTGTTATTCCTGCTGCCAAACTTCCATTCACCATTGTTCTGATGACCACACTGGACTTCCCTCTGAGTAACCAGCCAGTCGTCACTCTCAGCTCATGTACTTCCAGTGTCTCTGTCCCTGGCTCAGTATGAAACACGTGACCTAGTCCTAAGCCACTTGGCAGCTCACATGATTGCTCCTGGTAGGCATGTATAATAAAGCCCCTGACTCCACTGCTGATGTTTGGCTGCTGACAGCCACCCCAGATACCCTCCTCATTCAGAGCCCCTCCCACCCATCACCTGAGTGATCACACCTGAGTAAAACACTCTTCCCTCTGTGCCAGTGGAAATTTCCCATGCTGAGGAATTCCCACCCCAGCTGCACCCTCAGAGCCCCCACCTGACTTCACTCTTTACTCCAGACCGAACCTGAGTCTTTTTCCTTGGAGAATTCTTCGGCTGTTTACTGTGTAATAAAATATGATAAAATAAAATACTGTGTAATAAACTTTATTTCATATTCATAGGTGCGTGCATCATTTGCCCCAATACTTTATATAAGTCACTGGACGGAGGGCTGCTCTACATCTCCAAATTCCAGCACAGAACTTCATCCAGGTTGGCTTCAAATAATGGATTGATTGATTAATTGATTGATTGATTGATTCTCCATCTTCATTTCGCCTTCACATCCGGGCACCATGCCTCACCTAGTGCTCATTGCTACAAAAAACAGGCCATCTCAGCCTGAGCGCTTCAGTCAAGCCATTCGCAGAGGCAAGACAAGTTAAACCAGACCCTTCGGGGCCAAACGTGCTTATAATTCCAATTCAGGTTTACTCTTCTCTTTGTTCTAAATCACATCGAGTGTGTTAATTCCCCCCAATTTAGTTTTGATGCCTAGTGAGAAGAAAGTAGATGAATCTAAAATAAAGAGTTCAGCCCCTCAGCTGAGAATAACCCTTATGAAATATGCTGTTATTTGATTATTTGTTGACCAAAATTACAGCCTTGTATACATGGTCTGAAGGAGCCCACAGAAAAGGTTTTAGCTAAACCCACTATTTGCTTTTGGCTACACACGGCAGAATTTGATTTGCAATGATAGGAATGTCAGTCCGATAATGCAACTGCAATTTCTCTAGCTATTTACCTTTAAATCTCAGTATTACACTTGCTACAGATGATGTATGAAAGTAAAATATTTGTACAGTGTGTGATTCAGTCGGGAACAGACAGCACTGCACCCAAGTGAGTAGAGGATGCTCGCCGGCCTCTCCGAGACCAACATTTTTATAGGAGGAGAGCAAACTCAGTGTTGCGTGCGCTCTGTAGACATGTCCTGGGTTTAGGTCACTGCCCCAGTGACGGTTATTGACAAACACTGCCGGGCTGTGACATAATCAAAATCTCAGTTTCAGTTTGTTAGGAGGGTCAGGAGGCATATTTTTAATTCATTGTGGTTCTTCTGTGGGGTTCATATTGTCATCGGCACCAACTTAAGCAAGAAGTTTTCCCAAGTGGCTGGAATTCTTGTTTTTGTTTTGTTTTTAATGTCCCAATTCTGCCTCTTTGCAAACTTGACTAATGCCCCTTTGGAGTTCAAGCCTTCCTTTCTTTCCCACTCTCCTGGACTTAGGGACACATGGTTCCAAAGGAAACATTTGAAATGCCATGTGTGTATGGAAGAGAACCCTGCATATCAGATTATGATAG
>NW_011895579.1:0-393 GCF_000151845.1 Pteropus vampyrus | reverse complement strand
TGTGGACAAACGTATGACGCGCATCCACCATTGTCGTGTCATCCAGATTGCTTTCGATGAATTGAATCGGAGAGTTAGCTCAGGTTCGGAAACTAACACAAAGTACTTAGTGATACATGGGAAAACAGAGGCAAGAAGGGTTATTCCTTCTGGCTGAGATGGGAGGAGTAGGATCCCGGAAGACCTCATAAAGGAGGTGGTATGTGCAAAGGGTCTTGAAAGTTGGGTAGGGTTTAGAAATGTAAAGAAGCAGGGCAATGATAGCAGGGAGAATTCTTTGGTAGTTAGCAAGGACCAGAACCAAGGCTAGGGAGCAGGGAGCATAGGATGGCACTTCCCGGGAGCTGACAGAGGGTCGGGGAGTCTGGGGTGAAGGTGGGCCAGAGGCTGTGG
>NW_011895578.1:2977-3752 GCF_000151845.1 Pteropus vampyrus | reverse complement strand
TGAATTTAGAGGGTTGATCCAAGTAACAACCATTCTTAAGCAGCCCATCAGCCCCCAAACGATGCTGTTTTCTTCCCTGCCTTCCTCCTTCCTTCCCTTCCTCCCGCCCTTCCTTCCCTTTCTTTCAAATGAGTTCAACAATATTGTTTATTTTAAATTGTAAAACAACAAATGGACATGCAGAAAATTCAAGTGATAAAGAAAAATAAAAAGAGAGTAAAAGTTACCTTAAATCCCACCGCCATTAACACCTTGGTGAAGGGCTTTCCAGGCATACGTGACTGACTGCACAGCACACACGCATCACATGTGTACATACTCACGCACATTGCAACTCTACGTTTTATCTTGGAAATCTGCTTTTTTCACTTTTGCTATTATGCAAATATTTCAACCAATGAATACGATGCTAAGTCATATTTTCCATTGGCTAGGTGGTATTCCATTGCCTCTTATGTAGTATATAGTCCATCATGAGTTCTAACAGTGGCCAAGTAAAGAGATGAGCTAATCTTTTCCCTCTAAAACATCGATAAATCTGGAAAAGATTAATAAAATCAGCTTTTCTAGTACTCTGGAAATCAACCAACAGCATGTACTAACCTGAAAAACCTTTATTCTTGAAAACCTGACGACCTTTGGGCCACGACAGTGGGAATCTGTTGCTTTCTGCCTGGGCTGGCTCCCATCCCCACCACCTCCCTGGCTCGGTTGCTGTGGGAGTTCTAGGAGGGGCAGGGCGGGCCTCAAAGACCTGCGGCTTCTCTGCCAGGTA
>NW_011895578.1:0-1127 GCF_000151845.1 Pteropus vampyrus | reverse complement strand
ATTATCTGGGCTTTGAAACCCAGCATATCCTGAGTATATTGCTTTAGACCCAGCATATCCTGCTGGGTATACTGGCTTGTCCCTCCAACAGAGTAGTCTCCCTCCAGCAACACACACTGAGCTTCTGATTAGCAGTAATCTCGATTTTCCCTGCACCAGGTCTTTAAGTCCGCTAGCAGGGCCCAAGATTGCAAGCTACTTAGATTGAATCATCCTGACTCAAGGGCTGGGTCCCTCACTGGTCTATAGGGGAGGCTGTCCTCCTGTCATACAGAAATCAGTTCATGTCTGAAAGATTTGAGATGAGAGCAGGTTGCACATCACCATGACTAACAAAAGACTGTGTATTGCTTGTTAAGCACAATTGTGCATATATGCCAGAGTGGGCTTATAAACAAACATCAGCATATGTGTGTGTTCATTGTCGGTGCCTACAAGTGCCTACAGCCCCCTACTAGCTGGGGGCTTCATTTCTGTCATTTGTTTCATAAAGTGAGACTCTCTGAAGAAGTGTAATTATAAGCATCGCAAGGAGAACAATTTTACCCTCATTGCTGATCAAGGTGTAATAGCAAATTCACACCTGTTCCTCCTAAACAGTGATGACCATGATGATGGTTATAACAATGATGATGATGATGACAATGATGATAACAGCCAGCATTCCTCCAGACTACTAAACACCAAGGACACTCAGTTCAAAACTGGGATTGATTCTCAAAAGCCTTGCCTGCCTACCACCCAAGTAGTCACACAATTATTGACTCAGTTGAGCTCAGTTAAAAAAAAAATTATGAGTGATACCAAAAATGAGAAGAACTCCTTTTCTAAATTCTGAATCTCATATCCTATTCTAAAGCTTTACGAGACATCTCCAAGCAACAGTGGGTAGAGATAATTTTAATTATTTCCGCTTAAGTTTTTCTCCATTTTGAAAGTTGGCTTGGAAGGTACTGAAATTAGCAGTGAATGTGTGTCAGCAAAACATATATCAAACTAGCTGATAGTATTTCCCTAAAAACATCCTGCTAATCTGCGTTAGAGGTGAGCACATCCATTCAGAACAGGCAATTAGTATAAAGGCTTTTCCAATCAGCTCTGATTTTTCAAAGCCTTTCTGAGTTTTG
>NW_011895577.1:4404-4764 GCF_000151845.1 Pteropus vampyrus | reverse complement strand
AAGAAGTGGCTTATTTGTGTTCCAGGTAGAAAAGTGACACAGCCAGGACTAGATCTCCCAGTCCTGTGTCCAGTACTGCTGCACAGACTCACAGATACACCACGCGTGTACAGCCATGCGTGTCAGACAGACAGCCCCACATGCCGAGTGCACAGCCTGAGAGGAAAGACAGGAGGGACAGTGGCCTGGACCCCACTCAGCAGCCAGGTGGTGACAGCTGGTTTTTTTTCCTCCCCAGATGAGCTTTACATCCTAAGTAACTAGGGCAGAAGTCTTCAGCTTGTCTCCTCCCAGGTAGGGTGTCTGCTGCCCCAATAGGGGCCAGGAAAGGTCACCCTTTTCCACAGCTGTGACCACCGT
>NW_011895577.1:0-959 GCF_000151845.1 Pteropus vampyrus | reverse complement strand
AGTGTGGACATGGGGGCTTCAGAAATGGTCATTAAACTTTTCCAAAGGTGAAGTCGGGGTTCATTCCCCCTCATTTGGGACCCATCTCTGCCCACTGCCCTCAGTAGACTCTTAGGCACTCTTGAACCAGCCTTTCTTAAATTCCATCATTTCCAGAAGTCTGTCCTCCCGACTTTCCCTCCGCCCCACCCCCCCCATCCCTGCTTCCTGGTGGGAACCAGGATGATGTAGTCAGAGGGGCCCAGATTTTGTAGGAAAAGTGGAGGCCGGTCTCCGGGTGTGGTGCTCTAGGACCCCCAGCCTTCCGCACAGCCTTCTCTTCCGTCTCTCTTTTTCCACCGAATGGGTGCGAATCCTCGCTTGTGTCTGGAATGAGCAGAGCCCTTAGGCGCCATTCCACGGGGCCAGGTGGGGAGGGGGGTGAAGGCGACCTGCATCCCTTGGAAGGCTGTTCCATCATCACTCCAGGCGCCTCCAGCCACCCCCAGACCTGGAGGTGCATCAGTCCCGCGTTAAAGGGTCGGCACGGTCCTTCCCGGAGGGGTGGATTTGCGAGGGGTTGGGGCGGGGCAGGCCCTCTGCGGACACGCCCCCCGGGCCGGGCGCCTTTAAGAACCTCTGCGCGCGGCCCTGATTGATAAATCCGCGCGCTGCCTGCGCCTCCGCAGACTGCGGCCTTTGCAGAGCGCAGCGCGCGGCGCCGCCGACCTCGCCTTCCCGCCTGCGCTCCCTTCCTCTGCGGCCGTCGCCGCACCCCGGCCACCCCATGTCGGCCGCCCCTGCCTACAGCGAGGACAAGGGCGGCTCCGCGGGTCCCGGGGAGCCCGAGTACGGCCACGACCCAGCGAGCGGTGGCATCTTCTCCTCCGACTACAAGCGGTGAGGGAGCCGCCCAGAGGGTGGGCAGGGGCCTGAGGCCTCCCAGGTCCCGCGCCGGCGCCCAGCCTCGCAGACGCGCT
>NW_011895576.1:2402-4602 GCF_000151845.1 Pteropus vampyrus | reverse complement strand
TGAACCTTTCAGCGAGGCTGCAGCTGGCCTGCCTCTCTGGGCGCATGAGGCCCCAGGCCGGAGGGTGACCGGGGGCAGGGTCCTCAGTTTGGGGGTGGCTCCATCACAGAAGCCCCAGCAGGGCTGGGCCAGCTGCCCCTGGTCGTCCTGGGCCCGCCGTCGGCCTTGTAACTCGTCACTGCACTTAACGTTCCATGACGACGCATAAAAATCGTGACGGGTGCTGTCCCAGGGGAGCCTGGAGCCCAGGGACCGGAGATGCTGGCCTCGGTCCCTCAGCGTCCTTCCCTGTGGTAACCGGGTCAACAGCACACACCTGCGTGGGGCGTGCTCCAGGCCGGCACCATCAGGGCACGTCGCCGTTTGCACCCGAGCCCCAGAGCAGGTTCCTGTGGTGTCATCTGGACTTCACGGAGGAGGAAAGTGAGGCGCCCTGGCCTTGAGAAATGCGCCCAAGGCACACGGCTGAGAGTGACCCCAGGAACCCCAGGCTCCGGCCCTCAGGGCCACGCAGCACGACGGGATGCTGCCCGGGAGGGGCGTCGGCTAACTCCTTCTGCCCTGACTAGATCGGCCGCCCCGACCGTCCACCTCCACCCCAGGATCATCCGCCCAGACCGTCCACCCCCGCCCCGGGATCGGCCGCCCTGACCGTCCACCTCCGCTCCAGGTGGCTGCTCAGCTGAGCGAGGCTCCTTCCCGCCACACGCCCCACAGGCGCCAGTGGCCACCACTATTAGGTGAGGTCTGTCCTGCGGCACGGCTGGGCTTTGGCCTCCAAGTGCTAGTCGGGGTGGGGGGGGCAGTGATCCCCTGGGCAGGGGACCTGGGTATGTGCCCCCGGGTGGGCCGAGCGGCTCAGCAATGGCGTGGGGGAGCTTCGTGTCATTGCGTGGGCCGCGTGTTGGGGTTTTATTGATTTTGCTGCCTGGCTATGCAAGATTTTCCCCAGGACTTTACTGTAATAGCGTTTTCTACTCGGGCTGATGATGTCTCCCTTAAGAGGTATTAATATTCAAATAAATTGTTCTTAAAGCGCATCTACTTATGAAATAAACTATAGCAAGCACACTGCAGAGCTCCATGGCGGCTGGGAGACGCCGCGCCTACCCCCGACTGTAACTTCAAGGGCCGGGACGCCTTTCTGGGACAATCTCTGTTAGAGAAGGAAACTCACCCGATGCTCCATCCGGATGAGGTGGGGTGTTCAGCGGGGCAGCCTCGGTGGCCGGCTGGGATGAGGATGGCGCGCAGGGCCCGTGGGAGCCCCGGACGGCAGCGGGGCAGCGTGCACCTCCTTCGAGGCCTCGGCGCCCCTCCGGCCCATCCGGAGGTGTCACTGCCCAAACCCCGGAACCACGGCTGGAGGACTTCCCTGCATTCGAAAGTCTTTTCGTTAGTGGCAGGTGTCCAATGTCGCCATATCTAAATACTCACGTCATTAAGCACTAAAGGTCTGTTCTAAATAGCACCGTGAAACGCAAATGATAGCAGCTGTTATATCTTAATACGAAATTCATTAAATGCGTCGCCCCAAACTTTCCAACCTTGTTATACAGCTGTGTGCGCCCTGCTCACAACTGAAGCCGTCATCATCCTGCAGCCTGCTGTCGGAGCCGCGACGTCCAGGCCACGGGCAAGCGAGAAAGATGCCGGGGGTGGGTGGGGGCGGGGGGCATGAGCCTCCCTTCCCCAGGGGAAGCGGGAAACAAGGCTTTGCCTGCTTTGTGCATCCCCAGAACGGTTGGCTCAGTTCAAAGGGTTCTCAGGCTTCACCAAAGTGAACCCAACCGTGTCCACGCGTGGGGGAGGGACGGGACGGGGAGGGCCACCGGCCCAGACCTGGGGGCTGCCCAGGGGGTCAGCGGCCTGCAGGGTCAGCTGGCTATGCGCACAGAGGACCTGCAGCCGGCAGGACATGGGGGTCGGAGTGTCGAGCTGACGCTTCCACTGCACAGACACCGGCCGTTCCCAGGGTGCCTCTGCTCACGGCGAGGACGCGGGGGGCCGGGCACGCTGGCCCCTGACACACCCGGAAGCCGACTGGTCGGCCCGCTGCTCAGCTGACGAACCCGCGCTCCCCCGCCCGCTGCCCGGCGCTGCTCCCACAGAGCCGCCCCTGGAAACGGTCTCATCTCCCCGTGGCGCCTTCGGCCCAGCCACATGCACTTAGCCCCGTGCCCGGCAGAGTGTTCCAGAA
>NW_011895576.1:0-334 GCF_000151845.1 Pteropus vampyrus | reverse complement strand
TTTAGTTAGGATGAAGTCCCACTGGAGTAGGGTGGCCCCCAAATCTGGTGACCGGTGTCTTCATAAGAAGAGGAGAGGACACACATAGGGAAGAGGCCACGTGATGGCGGAGGCAGAGGGTGGAGGGAGGCAGCCGCAGGGCAAGAAACGGTTGCAAAGGCCAGGAACCAGGGAGACGCAGGAAGGTCCGCCCCGCCCCCGCCAGAGCCCCCAGGGGGCGAGGCCCTGCCAACGCCTCGATCTCAGACTCCTCCAGACCTGGGGGGGAACAAGCACGTGTTGTTTGCGGCAGCTGGTTACTGCAACAGCCCCAGGACCCTGACATCGGGGGAAA
>NW_011895575.1:3431-5427 GCF_000151845.1 Pteropus vampyrus | reverse complement strand
GAAATAATTTAAGGCAGGGGTGGGACTTAGTGCATAAATAAGGTCTGGGATCCCAGATGAGCTGGGGGTGGGTCTAGGTTCTCAGACACATAGATCTTCCCTGGCGACACACTTCAGATCTCTTGTAAGGAGGCGGAAGAGGTTGAATGTGACAGTAGATTCGAGGCAGTCTTGAGACATCTGTGAGAGAGATCGGAATGCGGTTTCCCATTGCTCGGGCATCAGCCTCCCTCCTTACCCAGATCCCAGGCATCCATCCTTCTCATGGTAACTCACTTTCTTTGGGGCCTTCTGGAGCCGGTGCAGCCAGTGGTGGAGGCGGCCATGGGGCCTGGGACTTGCTGTGGGCTGAGGTAAGACCTGTGGGCAGAGGAGGGTGGTGTGTGAGGCAGGCCCTAGGACAGAGGGGTGAGGTCTCATATGCTCAGAGCCCACAGACATGGCCTGGTGCCCCGAGCACTCACACAGGCCTGGAGTCTGGCGTGGATGTGGCGCAGCATGCTGAGGGGCTGGTCCAGGATGTCCCCCAGGGATGAGTCAGCCTTGGTCTCCAGGATCTTTCGTGTCAGGGCCAGTTCAGCCTCCAAAGCCATGGGGCGCTCCCATACCTGAGGAGAAATGAGAAAGAACAGGTGAGGAGGCAGGTGAGGTAGAAAGGTGAGGAAAGATAGGCAAGAAGGCCTAGTTAGTGGGGATAGGTAGAGAGTACAAGGAAGGAGGGCAGGGGATGGGTCACGTAATGGGGAACATATAAGGAAGGATGCAGATGAAGAGGATACAGGTGAGGAAGAAAAATAAGGGAGGAAACAGGTGAGGGGACAGGTGAGAAAATGAAATGGGGACAAGTGAAAGATGATTCATGGGGATCACAGAGGTTTGAGAGGCAGGGTATAAGGATGGGTGAGAAGAAAACAGGTTAGGGAGGCAGGTGAGAGAGAGACAGTTAGATGAATAAGTGAGAAGCATAGGTGAAGGAGGAGTATATGCTAGGAGAAGATCAGTGGAAGAAAGATGATGAGGGACATAGGTGAGAGTCAGTGGTAAGGAGGTCAGTTGAGAGGGGAAGTGGTCATCACTATTGAGAGTAGACAGTGACAAGCTGGATGGGGAAGGGGCACAGGTGGAGGACAGACCCAGGAGAGAAAAGAAGAGAGAAATGAGAAGGAACGAGGTAAGAGTGGAGGTGAGAGGGACAGGCAGAAAGATGATAAAAGGGACTCATGGCAGGGACAGAGTCAAAGGAGCATTTGAAGCGGGACAAGGGCACAGGACAGGTGAGGAGACACCAGAGAGAAGGGAAAGACAGGTGAGATAAAGGAGGTGAGGGGCCACTTAAGGAGACAGAAAGAGGGGCCAGGTGAGGGTAAGGGTGACCTCAGTTCTAACTCACTTGCATCTCTGTCAGTTTCCAGTTCCTGGGGAAGAGTGAGAAGCTGCAGCTCTGGTTTTTCAGTGAATTTTCCTAGAGAGCAAGAGTAGACGTTATCCCACAGTATGAAGCTAGCCCATAGGATCAAGGATGAAGGTCTAACAGGAGAACTTGACTTTAATACACAGCAGAAAGGATAGAGATTAACTGCAGCTGAAAAGCTGGAAGCTACCTCCATAGTTCAGTGGTTAGCACGTCTGCTTTACACACAGAAGGTCCTGGGTTCCCGCCCCAGATAGAGCCACGGACCATACCCCAGTGCGCCAGGCCCCAGGGGTGCCGTGAGCGCCTGAGAGGAGATGCCCCGCCTTCAGAGATCCAGTTCTTAAGGGGAGATGGCAACATCCATAGGTCAGGAGTGGAAGTGGGGGGTAGGAATTAAAGAGGGGGAAAAAAGAGAAAGAAAAGCTGGAAGCTAGCCCATAACAGGAGGATAGAGGTTAGCCCACAGTAGCAGAGTAGCAGGTTGGCCAAGGCAGGAGGGGTAGGGGTTAGTCTATAACAGTAGGTGCTCACAGATCCAAGATGGTGGTAGAATAGGAGGATGCTGAACCCTCCCCCTCCCAG
>NW_011895575.1:0-1051 GCF_000151845.1 Pteropus vampyrus | reverse complement strand
CAAGGTTATCATTCAGAATTGAAGGAGAGATAGAGTTTCCTGGACAAACAAAAACTAAAAGATTTCATCACCGTTAAACCAGTTTTTCAAGAAATATTAAGGACTTTTCTTTAAGCAGAAAAGGAAAGGCCATAACCAGGAATAAGAAAATATAAGAAAAGAAAACTATCTCATAGGTAAAGTCAAATATTTGATAAATACCATGAATTATGTCAATTCAAGAAGAGGATATAACAATCATAAAAATCTGCACACCTAAGATAAGAGCACCTAGATATATAAAGCAAATACTAATGGACATAAAGGGAGAAAATCATATTAATAGACAGATCATCCAGGTAGAAAATTTATAAGGAAATAATGGCCTTAAATATCACATTAGAGCAGAGCTACTTAACAGGCATTTATACACTATTTAATCCAAAAGCTGCAGAATACATATTTTTTTTCCAAGTGCACATGAAACATTCTCCAGGATAGATCACATATTAGGCCACTAAACAAGCCTCAATAAGTTCAAGAAAATTGAAATCATATCAAGCATCTTTTCTGACCACGCTGGCATGAAACTAGAAATCAACGACAGGAAGAAAATTGGAAAAAACACAAATATGTGGAGATTAAACTACATTCTCCTACACAACCAATGGATCGAAGAGGAAATCACTTGATTTTAGCCAAAAAGTCGAGAAGTGATCAAAGAGGAAATCAAACAGAAAATAAAAAATTACCTTGAGACAAATAAAAACGAAAACACAACTTTTCAAAATCTACAGTATGCAGCAAAAGCAGTTCTGAGAGAGAAGTTCATATCTATACGGGCTCACCTCAAGAAACAAGAAAAACCCCAAACAAACAACCTAACTTTATACCTGAATGAACTAGAAAAGGAAGAACCAACAAAACCCAAAGTAAACAGAAGGAAGGAAATAATTAAGATCAGAATGAAAATAAACAAAATAGAAATTAAAAACACAATAGCAAAGATTAATGAAACTAAGAGCCGGTTCATTGAAAAGATAAGTAGGATTGATAAGCCTTTAGCCAAATT
>NW_011895574.1:3693-6133 GCF_000151845.1 Pteropus vampyrus | reverse complement strand
CGATGACCTTGAGAGTTTTCAGTGGTACTGACTAGGTGTTTGGGGAATGTCTGCCATTTGGAATATGTCTAGTATTTTTCTCATGATTAGATTGGGGTTATGTCATTGTTTTCTTCATCAAAGATTTAAATGACAGAGAGCAAATTTCCTTTTTGGGGTTTCAAAGAAAGTCTGAACACGTCTGGTAACCACTCACACATTAGGGCTGGTAGGTGAATGCATGTTGCATATGCAATCTGGTCACTGGAAGGTGACTTCAAGTTCAAAAGCTGATTTTACTCTCATATGTGTTACTACCATATGATTCGTTGACCTAGAGGGCTGGCATCTGTGGGTGTATTCACCAGAGATGGTCTCAGTGGATATAATTTTGTTCTAAATTGAGTCCTAACTACACTCTACAAGGTCAAATTTGGTCAATATACAGACAAAATACAGAGTCGCTGCATCAAAACAATATTAATTTATTGGGTCAAGATATGTGCATCAAAAATTTATTCCTTGTCAGAAAATGAGGAAATTGTCTAAGTGATCATCAGCTAAAATCTATTTAGATGGCCAAAGCATTCATCTTTAACCTACTGAACAGAATTGGCATTCCAAATTTAAAGGGCTCATTAGTCATGAAACTTCAGAATTCCTGTTTAGTACATCAAAAGGTTAATGTTAGAGCACTCAGCATGAATGCAAATTATAATCTACTGAAGTTCATTTATTTGAAAGGAATGCCCTGTGTCGAACCCCATAATATGGATCTCATTTTCTTCGATGCCATGTGCAACATGGTTCTGATTCTGAATCCACCTAAAAAATAACTCACAGTTTTATATTAAATTAAACCAAAGAATTTGCTACTCGTGGCAGTTAGCAATGGTGGGATATCAGCAATTTTGTATGGATTGACCTAATAATAATAGTTAAGGTTATTTTTCTCAAGTAATAGAGCTGTTTTAAAGCCTTATATATGCTTTAAAAATTTAAAAGTGTTTTATAACAAACTCCACACGAAGTAAGTTCATTCGTCATCTCTGAGTTTTTCACTTTTTTTTTTTTTTTCGAAGAAATCATCATAAAAGAGATTAAAACATACCTGCTCCTTTTGGATAAAACCCCCAAAGCTCACAGATGACTGTGCACCTCTACGTGCTTTAAACATACCTGCTCCTTTTGGATAAAACCCCCAAAGCTCACAGATGACTGAGCACCTCTACACACACATGCGCGTGCACGCACACACACGCACACACACACAGGCCCTTACAGACACACGCTCATGCAGGTACATCACGCAGGGGTATGCACACATATACGTGCCCACCACTTCCATATCTAGGGCAGAAGAAGGCCCTAAAGTCTCCCTTTAGAATTTTCAGTCTCTAACCCATGTTTGTTGCAAAGAACGCCCGTTGCCGCCCAGAAAACTAAAAAAGGAAGACAAGCTGCCCTTTCTCTGTGTTAGTGTCACAAGTCACCAAGCACGTGAGCATATGAATTGCTTCTTTTGTCACATAAAGAGGTGAAGATGTGTTGATGAAAGGCACCAGAAATTGCCTATAAGGGACCCTGGGGATAACAGCTCCCAGACTCAGAGAGGAGAGAGACTCCATGCTATGTGCTGTTTGGGGAAAGACAGGAGAATAAGACACAGCTTGGCTCTAGGAAGAACGAGGCCGGCCACTCACAAGACCTCATTCATCCTGCCCATCATCCTGTTATCATCCATTCATTCTTTCATTCATCCAAAGAGCACTCGAGAAACAACTAGCATGTCCCAAGGGCTAGTGGAGGAGAGACGAGGGTATTGGTCATGAGAAAGTAGGGGCAATTGCTGTGTTGGAGGAAAGGCCGGGGCATTTGAGGCGGGGATATGTGACCTAGCCAGAGGCAGAGAGGATTTCTCAAGAGGCTGCAACTGGTTAAGAGACGACTTAACAGCTGGAGAAAAAAAAGAGCAGTATGTTTTCAGTCATTACTCAGTAATGACTGAGCAAAGAATGATATTAGTCACTGTCGGAAATGAGGAGGTGAACGTGCTTTGTTTCCTGCCCTCCAGACAGCCAGTTTGACTCTGGCTCGCTATCTGATGTTTGCCGTAGTGGTGACATTCGTCACTTCCCAGCCTCAATCTTCTGATGATTTTCATCTGCTTACAGAATAAAGTCCACATTTCTGAGTGACAGATGAGGACTTTCTCCTCTTGATCTCAGCCAACCTCAAAGTCGACACTCAACACCCCTACACACATATCCTTGGGCTCCAACTATATCTTACTTTCCATTTTTCCCCCGCATGTCAGGTTGTGGCAGAACGCTTTGCCTCTGACAAACTGTCGTCTTTGCTTAAGACTCCATTCCACTTTTATCTGTGTGACAAATTCTCTATCTACCGGACTCCCTGTGCCCATGGCAATATTCATTGTTCCTGCACTGGGTTCTCACAC
>NW_011895574.1:0-2451 GCF_000151845.1 Pteropus vampyrus | reverse complement strand
AAACAGCTTTTTAAAAGTTTTTTATATATATATTTTTAGGCGAGGCAACCCTTGGTTGACCTCAGAGATTGCAAGGACCTTGTCAGCTTTCAATCCTTTATTTTTTATGCCTACACAACTGGTCTTCCTAGGTGGTCTCCCATCCAAGTACTAACCAGGACAACCCTGCTTAGCTTCCGAGATCAGACCAGATTACACTTGTTTGGGGTGGCATGGCCGTAGACACTGTAAACAGGTTTGTTTTCATAAGGCATCATCCAAGAAAATCGAGCTGGAATTTTGGGAGGGCTCTAACAATTACAGGAAACAATTAAAAGTGCAAGTCTGACGATAAAGCCTTGGGGTGTTCCTTGGGTGAAGGGGGCAGGTCCTGCGGTTGTGTCGTTGAGGGCGTGAACTGAAGTCAGCAAAGTATATGTAAAGGTTGGTGGTACTGTGTGTAACTAATTGAAGGACTGGTTGTGGCGGCTGGGATCGGAGACGTGAGGTGGGAGTTTGTGGCGGCAGCCGGGGGAGGAGGGCAGGAGGCAAAGGTATTGAGGAGTGAGTGGACCTCTACCCTGGGGGTCAAGGGTTGACCACCATAAGGCAGGTGTCTCCTGGGGAAAGCAATACTCTGTTAATTTCTGGAGAGGCACGGACAGGGGTCACTCCTACCAGACTTCCTTGTAGGCATGGGAGGGTAGAGATGTTTTCACAGAGAGCAAGGAGTACACCAGGATCACGGGCTAAGCAGGCAGAGAGCTCAGAAACACAATAGAATTTCTAGTATCCACGGAAGAAAAGCAACAAATGTCCCACGTTCAATCTGTACCTGAGGAGAGGCAGTCCACGGGTGTCATGGGTGCAGAGATTTTCGATCAGGGTGAAGTTGTCTCTAGCAGAGGGGGTTGAAGTCCAAGGTGAGGTCTTGGGCAGCTGCGATGTCATCTGGGGCGATGTCATCTCTGGTGGTGAGCTCCTGGGCCATGTGATGTCGCCTGGGGTGTGGGACGGAGGTATTCTTCCCAAGTGGGCACCACCTCGAATCGATGTGGCTCTAAGCATTTGCCACGACTGGTTGAAACAATGGCTGATTTGGAGGGATTGAGCCTTTGGGTTATAAACCAAAGAAAGCGCCTAGACCAGGAGTAACAAGACCCACAGGACACAGAATAGTGTGCAACCACACTAACCGGTTCTTGCTTTTGATGAAAGTGTGGGTTTGACTCAGTACCATGTCACACGAGCAGCTGTCTGGCTCTGGGACAGTACACGATTACTGGGTTTCAGAAAGACATGTGCCTTCGATCTGGCCTCCAAACCTTACGGGATGGAACAAGATAAGAAGTTTATAAAAATAGATTAAAGCCTAGGGCAAAACGGAGCTTGATTTGCCTGACTAGAATATCAAAGCAAGCTGTTTGAGGACACCAGTATTTTGCCTCTTGATTATATTGGATACCGGGGAATTATTCAACTTTTGATGGTTCTGTTGAAAACTCTTCCAAGAGCCCGGCATTGTGTTTTGAGAAGCGAATATGTGTCTTGGTCACTGTCAGTGTAGTGTGCGTACCTCTGGAGGGACTACAGCGTGCCTTGGCATGGCCTTCTTGTAATGTGACCTTAGTATACAGAGAGTGTGATTTTGACTGATACTTTGGGTATCTGCAAGGCAAGAGATTGCCAGAGTTCTTTACCCCGAAGGGGACAATTTTAGGTGACAAACAGTTTATAGTCATGTGAAGGAGGGGTGTCCAGTGCTGAGAGGACCGCCTGAGGTTTGGCCAACTGTGCTGTCTCTTGGGTTCAGTCTTTTATCAGAGACATCCTGGCTAAGGGATGGAGAGCAACAACATTCCATCGAGTTCCACAGTGTGTACCCTATGCATAGTCTATGAGCGTCCATTTCTACTCACTCAGTTGATCTCAAGGGGCTTCTCAAGTAGCTAAGAAGTCTGGGGGAGGGGTGGCCTCCAGCACCAAGGCATCTTGCAAGGGACCGGAGAGAGGAGAAGCCGTTCCTCCTGCAGGTGGAATGTACCAGGGATCTGGTTTGGCTCCCCTCTGTCTTAAGGAAGTCTTGGTAGCTGGGTTGAGCTTGGGGGTGCTGTTTCCATGACCCAAACCATAATAAGCAGGTGGATGTGGAGGGTCACAGGTTCAGAGTCTGTGAAAGCCTCTATTTCCAGAAGCTCCCAGTAGGTAGCCAGTCACTTGTTGTTTTAGTGGTGTAGAGCGTGAGGCTGAGTGGGGCGGTTTCTTGCATCCTCAATTGACTTATGGCCTTCATAAATGGTCCAGAGACTCCGGGGGGCATGAGAGGAAGTTGCCAAAGCCTCTAAGTAAAGGAGGCTCTGAGGTCACTAACAGGGGTGCCTGTGGATTTTAATTTGGAAGTAGAATTTGCAAATGAATATTGCCACCAGAATTCAGAAAGGATGAAAAGGTGTTGGACTCGTATGTCTCTAA
>NW_011895573.1:2405-4860 GCF_000151845.1 Pteropus vampyrus | reverse complement strand
ACTATGACTTTTCAATTCGTGATGGGTTTGTCGGGATGTAACCTCATCGTAAGCTGAACATCTGTGAAAATACACACATTTCTTTTTCAAAATAGTCTTTTGAGATACAATTCACATACTGTACGATTCACCCATTTCGAGTGGGCAATTCAGTGGCGTCCGCCCATCGCCCTCGTCAGGTTTAACACGTTTCATCACCTTGCAAAGAAGCCTGTGCCGTCAGCTCTCGCCCCGTCCACACCCCACGCCCGTGCCCCTGAGCCCCCGGTTTTCTGCTGCTTCCTGTCTGTACACGTTCCCCTGCCCTGGCCACTTCTCGTACATGGAATCGTGCAGAGCGAGGTCTTTGGCTTGTCACTCGGTGTGATGCCACCCGGTTTCCAGGGCCCACCCGTGGGCTGGGACGGGCACGCCCTCCGTTCCTTTTTGCGGCTGGCTCGTCCCTCACTGCGGGCGCATCCGTGCGTGTGCAGATGTCCACGTTTCTCTTTCCACGTCTACGTCCAACGGGCCCTGTGCTCCTCCTGCAGCTGTGGACGCCGTGCCCTGCAGCTGCGCACGGGCGGGCCTGTCCTCGCTCCCGGCAGCACGGAGCCCCTCGGGGCACGCGCCTCCTTTAACGCCGCGGTCCACACGTGTCCCACCGGTGCGCATGGCAGCTGCAGCCCGACCGTTCTGGGAGAGAGAAAGCAGCTGGCCACTCTGCGCCCTCACCACGTGGCATCGGGCACTGCACAGCGGCTCTCCAGGACCCCCCGGGCCACCCCCGACTCGGCGGGGGAGGGGCGCAACCACACTGTGAAGCCCCTGGTCCTCCTCCCGTCTTCCTTTTGGGGTAGACCCCTGGGAGTCCCAGGTGGGCCATGGCACCAGGGAGGCTGGGTGACCAGGACCAAACTGATGGGGACGCACAGAAGCAACACAGCTGCTGCTGAGCAGACTTGTCACAGAAAAAGCGGCTCCCTCCAACCTCCCTTTCCCCTGCCTGCGGCCCCGACATGGTGGCGTTGGTGGCAGCCGCTACGAGCCCGAGGGGGCGGCCCCGCCGAGGAGGAAATCCAACAGGCTAGGTGCCGGATGCCCCGTTCCAGCCCGAGATGGCCGGTCCACCCCAGCGCTGTTGGGCGTGCACATTGGTTTCCCAGAATGGGTGACCAGGCACCACAAACTGGTGGCTTATGATAACAGAGATGTAGCCTCAGTCCTGGAGGCCAGAAGTCCGAAATCCAGGTGCAGGCAGGGCCACGCTGCCGCTGCAGGCCAGGCGGGGGTCCTTCCTGTCCCCTTCCCAGCTCTGGTGGTCCTGGGTGCTCCCCGCTGTGCCTCGGCTGACGGCCGCATCGCTCCACGTGTCGTCACACGGCCTTCTCTCTCTCCTTGTTTTCTCTTTATGAAGTCATGAGATTGCAATACATCTTTGCGCACTTAACCTATTATTTCCTTAGCCTAAATTTCTAGAAGAGAAACTGGTGGACTTTCGATTGTGTGATCCGGTTGGGCCACGCAGGGCGGCGCCTCCCGCGGCAGAGCTCAGGGAGCCAGGCCCCCCCCCCGCCCCCGCTGCGGCCATCATTGGCTGTTCTTGTCCTTCCTCCTCTCCCCCTCCTCCTCCTCCATCAGTTTTGCCAGGCTGAGAGGTAAAAATGTTAATTCGCTGTTTTATTTGACTATTTTTATTTCTTTGGCGAGATACTTTGCATCTTTTACCCTTTTTTTCTATTGAAATATTTAGGACTTTTTCTTATTGATTTGAGAATTTCTCTATTTAAGAATGTCAACTCTTATCCTTCATATCTGTCGTAGATATATTTTTCCCTAGTTGAGACAAACTTTCTTTTTTCGGATGAGAAATTCCAGAAGTAGTTGGTGTGAATCCTCGTATAAGGGACATCCGGTGGCATCACGAACACGAATGTCTCTTATTGCAGCTTTCAGACCACACAGACACGTTCTTCAGATGCTCGCCCTCTATAGAGTCCAGCGGCGTCAGGCTAAATCATAAATGAGTGAAGACATTTTTACAGGCAACAAGGACATTGAAATCCGTCTGCATGGCTTTTTCTCCACATTTGAAAAATTATAAAAGTAATACACACAAAGTAAAAATATTAAAGCAGGGTAGACTGATATTAAGTGAAAAGAGAAAGTTCCCCTCACGCGACTCCCAGGAGAGAAGCATTTTAACGGTGTGCGGTGTCGGATCTCGTTACCCCGTGATTCTGAGTAAAATGCTCCCACTCCTGTTTGTGCACTTGTCGCTTTTCAGCAATTCCTGTTTGACTTCTCAGTCTGGAAGAGAAGTCTGAGTCGTTTCCACTTCATCCTACCCTTGATTTATTATTTTTAGCGCGACCATTTTTCCACGAATAGCATGGAGCCACGCGCACAGGTCTCCGTTTTTGTCATCAGCCTTGGACACCATCTCACGTCTCCCTTTTGTCAGGTGAGACCGTGA
>NW_011895573.1:0-365 GCF_000151845.1 Pteropus vampyrus | reverse complement strand
GGCCGCAGGGGTCTGGCGGCCAGCCCGGCCTTGGAGTCCAGGCTGGGCCACGGAGCCAGGGCCGGGTGCTGGCAGCGCCTGCAGGCCTGGCACCACGGCCCGAGCTGCTGGCCACCTTCCCACTTCGGCCTCCTCTCCACGGCGGGCAGGAGTGCCCTCCCGGCAGCAGGGCGTCCTGCGGGGCCAGACCTGCACCCAGGTGCAGGCGGCGTCTTGGCTCGGGGCCCAGGGAGGGGCTGCGAGGGGGGAGGAGGGGCAGCCCAAGCCAGGAGAAAGCCACGCTTCCAGTTGCTGGAACAACAGCCCTGTCCTTGGCCCTTCCACAGGCCGGGCAGTGTCCTGTTGGGCGTGTGTCCACGGGGCAT
>NW_011895572.1:2601-3988 GCF_000151845.1 Pteropus vampyrus | reverse complement strand
GGGGACCTCCACGCACTGTCCTGTCCGCGCCCATCTCTGTGTGTGCCTCCCCTGCAGTCTGTGGGTTCTGGGAGGCTGTGCCCTGGCACAAAGGTGGGGCATCTGAGCGCTGCCCACCGAGAAGAATGGGCAGCCCGGCTCCCTTTCCCAGCCTGGTCACATGGTCACTGAAGAGCAGTACAGGTAGCTGGATGCTGAACAAGCCCCCAGAAACTCCGCCCCAGCCTCTTAAGCCCCTGACCCTCGATGAAGCCCCAGCTTGTCCTAAGCTTGTCCCCACACCAGTCAACTCCTGGTAATTTATGCCAGCCTCAGGCTGGGGTCAGGCCCCGGTCAGCTGACCAGGCAAAGAGGACAGGGACCTGCACTTTGCACAAGCCGTCCCTGGACACTTGTGAGTCTGGACCCTGAGCAAGTGTGCCAAGCAGGACCTGCCTGCACTATCGGCCTCAGGAAAAGCAGAGACTGGCTAGTCCTGCCCTGAGCCTCTGGGCTTCCCTCTGGTTCCTTACTCTATTAAGAACAAGGCCTCACGTTGTCCCGAGCCAACTACCACCGAAATATCCCGCATCTACGTGATGGGGTAGCAGGACTCTCCGAAGCGCGCACCTCGGCAGAAGGGGTCTGCAGAAGGGGTCCGCAGAAGGGGTCCGCAGAAGGTCCTGCTGCCCCGCCTCTCACCTTCCCTCTCAGCCATCCCCGTCACCTCAGCTTCCCTTCTCTCCATCCGCACTGTTCCCATGTGAGTTCCGGACCTCAGCGGCTGCCAGTGCCACCTCCCAGCGAGGAGTGATCTTCCCCAAACCCCCACCCCCAAGACTGAGGGTGCCCTGTCACTTTCACAGCGAAATCCAAATTCCTGCCGAGCGGTTTCCTGACCTGCTCGCTCCCACCAGCCCCGGGGCTCGTTTCGGGCTCCAGGACTCGCTCTCTCCAATAGGCAAGGAAGGCTGCTGGGACACTGACTCCCGGGAGACCAGAACAAGGCTGAAATCTCAGCTGTCAGAGAACCCCTGGCAGAGGCGAGAGGCCAGCCTGGCTTGGATTCGGGGCCCAGGCAGAGAAGAGCAGCTGGACAACCCACAGGCTGAAGGCAGAAGCGCCCCGGGGCGGACAGGCCGTGGGCCCGGGGTCTAGGTAGGGCTGGAAACAAAACTGAAAGCAGCCACATAAGAAAGGTATCAGACACAGGAGTAGGGTTCAAACCCGAGTCCCCCTTTCCCTCTAGCGGGGCCTCGCGCTGTACGGAGATGACCTGATGCCAGGGCAGACACTGGCACCCCACCTGCCAGGCTTTATCCCCCTGGGGCAGCCATGGAATCACCCCTCAGTCAGATGGCATGGGAGGATGGGGCTGTCTGAGGGTCCTCCCTGCTCCAAACATCAT
>NW_011895572.1:0-762 GCF_000151845.1 Pteropus vampyrus | reverse complement strand
TGCCTTCACTTCCCCTGGAGGCCTGCTCGTGGGAAAGCCATTCTTCAAAGGAACAGAGCACACACAGCCTGGCTGAAAAGGGGACTTAGGCCACCCTGGCCTCGGGCACTTTATGGTCTGCGCGGAGCAGTCGCCCTGTATACCCCCCTCCTGGATGAAAGCAGGACCCCCCCACACACACACACTCACTCACTCTCTTCCTCATAAATCTGTTTCTTATAAAACTCGATTTGGGCTTGGGGCCGCCATCTGGGGCAGCTCGGCCCACAGCCCCCCACAGCTGGGAGGTCTGATAAGGTGCATGCCAAGCCGCCCGCGTGGGCTGCTGTGCAAGTCTGGGCCATGAGGCTAGAGCAAGAGCCAAGGAACTGCGGGGCTTGGCCCTTATGTCCTTCTGGGGACACAGCAGTGCTGGGGATTATCGCGTTCCTCTTCTCTCTGAGGAAACTGCCTAAACAAACACTAAGAATTCTAAGGAGTCCAGTAAAGTCGTTCTGATTAATTATCCTGGGTTTTGGATTTTTTAAATGTTTTTTCTTTCTCGGAACTGCTTTCAGATAAAAATCATGCCCGGGGCCTCTAAGTCTCGCCTTGTGGCCTGTCAGCTTCTGCGCACGTGGGCACTTTACACCCAAGATCTCGTTCAATCCTCCAAGGACTCTGCCTAGCCAACAGCATGTCCACATTTTGTGGATGAGGAAGCAGAGTTTCGGAGCCTTACAGGAGGCCCCGCCAGCCCTGCCAGGCCCCCAGCTCCTTCTC
>NW_011895571.1:3615-5326 GCF_000151845.1 Pteropus vampyrus | reverse complement strand
TTTTGTTTTTGTTTTTTTGCGAATGGATCATTTCACTTAGCATAATGTCCTCAAGATTCATCTGTGCCGTAGCATGTGACAAGATTTCCATTCTTTTTAAGGCGGCATAGTATTCCATTGTATGCCTATACCACATTTTGTTTCTCCATTCATCTGTTGATGGACATTTGTGTTGTTTCCACACTTTGGCTATTGTGAATAGTGCTGCTATGGACATTCTTTTGGATATATATCCAGAAGTGGGATTGCTGGATCACGTGGTAGTTCTAGCTAATTTAAAATAGTATGGATATTTAAATTAGTATTTAAGTTAGAGTAATTAATTGAGCAATTAAAATAGTAATTAAAAATAGTATGAGGAACTGTCATACTATTCTATAAGGTGGCTGCACCACTTAAAAATCCCACTAACAAGGCATTAGAGTTCCAGCATCTCAACATCCCTGTCAACACTTGTTCTTTTCTTTTTTTTCTGTTTTCTTTCGTTTTTTTTTGTTTTTGTTTTTTGTTTTGTTTGTTTTTATTTTGATGTTAGCCATCTTAATGAGTATGGAGTGTTATCTCATTGTGGTTTTGATTTACATTTCTCTGATGATCAGTGATGTCAAGCATTATTTTTCATATGGTTGTTCGTCATTTGTATATTATTTTTGGAGAAATGTTCTTCAAGTCCTCTGTCCATTTTTTTAATTGAGTTAACTGAATATTTGTTGTTGAATTGTAGGAGTTCTAACCCATTATCAGATATAAAATTTGCTAATATTTTCTTACATTTCATAGGTTGCCTTTTCACTGTCAATTATGTCTTTTTGATGAACAAGTCTTTAAGTTTATATATAGTCCCATTTGTCTATTCATGCCTTTGCTGCCTGTGCTTTTGATGTCACATATAAGAAACAAATACCAAATTCAATGTTTGAAGGTTTTCTTCTATGTTTTCTCCTAGGAGTTTTATAGTTTTAGATCTTATGTTTAGGTCTTTAATCCATTTTGAGTTATATTTTGTATATGGTCTAAAATAGGACCCAGCCTCATTCTTTTAAATGTGAATATGCAGTTTCTTCAGCACCATTTGTTGAAGAAATTGTCCTTTCCTCATTGAGTAGCCTTGGCATACTTGTCAAAGATCACCTTCTTGATGAGATTTATTCCTAAGTATTTTATTCTTTTTTGATGCTGTTATAAATAGAATTCTTTTCTTAATTTCCTTTTCCAAATTGTAATTTTTATTCTTTATAAATGCAACTAATTTTTGTTTACTGATTTTGTATCCTTCAGATTTGCTGAATCTGTTTATTAGTTTTAACAATTTTTTTGTGTGTGGAATCTTTAGGGTTTACTATATATATAAGAGCATGTCATCTGCAAATAGAGAAATTTTAATTCTTCCTTTCCAATTTGGATACCTTTTATTTCTCCTCCTCCTCCTCCTCCTCCTCCTCTTCTTCTTCTTTTTCTTTCTTTTTTTTTTTTTACATGCTTCCTGAGTGAGTCTCCTGCAGACACCAGGGGCCCATTTACTGAAGACATTTGGGAAGCACTTCTCTGGTCCAGCGGTTCTTGAGCTTATGTGAGCATCAGAAGCACCTGGAGGCCTTATTAAAACACAGATTGAACCCACAGAGTTTCTGATTCAATATGTCTAAAATGAAGAATTTGCATTTCTAACAAGTTTCTAAGTGATGCTGATGCTATTGGTCTGGGGACCACA
>NW_011895571.1:0-405 GCF_000151845.1 Pteropus vampyrus | reverse complement strand
TCTCATTTTTTCTTGTTTTAGAATGGTCTAGATTAGAAGAGCACACATCTAAATCACTGGGAATGCTTGTTAAAAGTATTTCTGGTCTGCCCCTGTAGATTCTGATTAGTAGTCTGGCATGAGGATGGCAGTGGAGGGAGGGAGTAGGAGTCACGTTAGAGGTGGAAGTCTGGGTTGAAAGCTATTTTCTGAAAGCTCTACTGGTGAAACTTAACTGGTCACCAGTTAAGTTTCGCTCTAAAATTCTCAGGAATGGTTTCAGGAAACTACATAGTATATATTCCTCAAGCGATACACTAATATTGTACTATATAAAGCCTCATAATCTATGCTGAAAATACAATATTTGTTGGTCTTTCCTCCCATCTCCCAAAGACCTGGGTTGACTCCAGGGTTATAAAAAGT
>NW_011895570.1:3998-6145 GCF_000151845.1 Pteropus vampyrus | reverse complement strand
TCCCTGGGTAGTCTTTGTCTTAACGAAGAATAACAGAATCTTAGGAGAAAAATTTTGGATGGAAACACTACTGACGATAGATGCTATGACCATGAATATGCCACCCCAATGTTAGCTTTTATTCTTCACTTAAGCTGGATTTTGGTATCCGTGGAAGTACTAGAGTATCCTGAGGCAACTTTTGATCAAAATCTCCACATTTCTTTTATCTCTAACATAATCCATAGAAATGGCAATAAAAGTGAGAGCATAGACACATAAAGAGAAAAAATATTCCAGCCAGAGTTCTGGATACTGTCTGTGAAAACAGCTGGATAAGCAGTGGTTTTAAGGCATAAGCACATCTCATTTGGACAGTAGTGAGAGTTTTGAAAAAAAAAATCATGTTTTGTCCTCACAGTGAAGCCAGATACAACATTTGGTAAAGAGCAGGAATCTAGTACAGTGTTGTGAATGCACTCTGCCTCACCCAAATTTCTATGTAGATCCAAATGTCTGCTTTACTCTTTCTTAACCAACATTTAAAGGAACCTTCAACAATTTTTCAATTTGTCTAATAGAATGTAAAAGCATCCTCTTTTTTTCTGGGAGAACCTTTCTTTCTAGATATTTGGCATTTCATATTCAAATGTTCCAATTTCATATTCAAATGATCTAATTTCATTCTGTGGAGAGAATTATAATCAACACGTTTGTAAGTCATTGACAAGCTTGATTCTTTTTTATTTTTTTTTTTTTCAGAACATATCTTAGAGCTTGGAAGTCTCACCCAGAATTCAGAGTTCATATGTTTTTAGTTAGGAAATCATCAAGAAAAACAAAAATGCAGTTTTTCTTTAGTGCTGCTTGGGAAAGTGATGGCCATTCTGGAGAAGAGTACATTAGAACAGGAAAGGAGGGAAAGAAGGACAAAAATTGTGCTGTGGAGACTTATATTTGGAAATAAATTTCAGCTAAATGACAAGATTGTGAGTTATTTGAAGATCATTTTTTTCTTCATCCATCCAAATTAAACAAATAACATTTTTCTGTCCCTCTTTTTTTTGTATAAAGCAAAGCTGTTTGTTTGTGGTGTTTCTGATTTTCAATATTTTTACCAAAATTATTAATATGTTTATTTTTTCTCTTTGGCAAGTGAGATGTTTCCATAAAACCTGATAAATAAGACATAATTTTGGGACACAAAGGCAAATGAAGACATGTTATTTATTCTTCTCTTCTTCTCCACTTCTCACAACATACAGTTCTTCCTTCTGATCTGGATCCTATCCCATTGCAAAATTCCCAACTAAAATTGCCCTTTTCCCATGAACAGGCCTTTTTTTTTCATGACTCCAGTACACTTTAGTGACAGTGACTGTGGATATCTATCATGTTTTACAGAGAGCCAAGCATAGCACAGCCATCACATTTAATGCTCCCAGTAATCTATGAAGCAGGTTCCACATTATCTTTGCTTTTCAGACATGTAAACCGAAGCTCAGAGGTTCTAGAAATTGTCCCACTGTGTCAGGGCCATATAATTAGTAAGTGACAAAGCTAGGATCTGAAGCCCCAGACCAATGGGATCAACTTTTCAATTCTCTCCATTGCCTCTGTCCACCACAGCAACCTCACTCAGTACGTCTTTAACAAGTATTCTTTTATCTTCAACTAAACCATTAATTCCTGAGCGATAGTTCTTATCTTGGGCTTTCTTTGCATTACTACATCACAAAAAGATATGTGTCAGAAATGCCAACTGAGGAAATATAAAACAATAGATTAAAAAAATAGAAAAGTAAACTTTAAAATAAAAGTGATTATTTTATGTCTTGTTAGTTCTAGTTTATGTTAATGGTTGTTAAAATCATGTTATTTTCAAGCAAGTATCGAAATAAGTAAAGAAAACAACCAAGTAATACACATTAGCTTTGATGGATGTATTGGGATCAATTTTATTTATGACCACACTGTAGTAGGATATGGGGGAAGAACTGTCCTATACCCCAACACAATTGTGTGAAAACATGGCCTTGCCTCTACCCTGCGCCTCTGTCTTTGATCTCATCCAACAATCACTGTAAATGCCCCAACTCCTCTTTTACCAGAACCTTCCTGTCCCAGCAGAGTCCTTGAGTCTCCCACAGGGTCTACCAGGCTGGAAG
>NW_011895570.1:0-2059 GCF_000151845.1 Pteropus vampyrus | reverse complement strand
AAACAAACAAACAAACAAAAAACACTTTTAAAATGAGAGCTGCCTCGTCTTTTTTTTTTTTTTTTTAAATGAAGTCCTCCACTACCTTTGTCTCCAAGACCAAATTCCAGGATTCTCTGACAAGTTCCGTGCTTGTAATGGTTTTTATTCATTCCAAAATGAATCTGTGATTCCGTGACCCAACCCACACCATTCATTGTGCCTTGCTCGTTTATAGAAGAACAACACAATACCCCATTTCTTTATTTACAGGGCTGCAGGACTAATGTTTATCTCCATACCAAGAGCAGCTGCTTGGTGTCTTAGCTTTCTGAGGTTGTCTATTGTACAGGTCTTGGGTTGTGTGCACAATAAGTTCGCAAGAGATCCTGCTCACCTTTTTTGCTATCTGCAAAATCACAATAGTCAAATGTGAAAAATAATGTCTCATATTTTAGGATGCTCTTCATAGTAACACATAATTGGCTCCACCGGATTTGTTCAACATACTATATACCAACCAGTTGTGTGACTGAATTAGTCACACTTTTTGCCTAGGTGTGGGTCCTGAAACTTTTGGTACTTCTAAGTCATTCTATTGCTTTGGGTGCTAACCATTTTGAGAAGTAAACATTGCACAAATCAAGAAGTAAACATTGCACAAATCAATTGTTACCACCTGCTTACAGCTCTGACATCCATTTCAAGCATTTACTAGTGTAAGTGTTATATGTTTCTAACATGTGGCATTGCTTCACCATGAAAGCTTTTTTCTTTCTTTCTTATAATATTGGCTCAATAATGGTATATTGACATGCTATTAGAAGAAACACAAGTTCTAGTTTAAGTCACATAGTAGAGACTGGCTTATGATTTTTAATTATATAATCCAAATTAGTAGCAAATCTCCTATTTGTGTATGTGTCTATGTATGTGTACATAATGATTAATACCACACATTATAGCCACATTGTCAAGTAGACTATAATCTATGTTGTGGAGAAAAAAAGAAAACATTACAAGCATGAAGATTATCAGAGAATCCTGGATTTTGGCCCTAGATTTGGCATTTGTTGCCTGTATAACCTTGAAAAAGTTACCTTGCCTACTTTATACAATTGCTTTAAGGATTGAATGGAATAACTTATATTAACATTTGACCCAGTGCGACAGTGAAATATTAAGAAACGATTGCTAATGTTAACAAGTGTTGCCTAATTATGTTGTTATAAAGAATTCTCATTCCTTTATTTGGATGTTCATATTTCCAAATAGTCAGAAGAAACATATTTCGATGTACACTTCTTTTTGTGGGCTGCTAGTTTGGGATTCTTGAAATGATATTAAATCAAAATAGTTTGCTTCTGTGTCATCTGCCAATATTTATACAATATAAAAATATGAATAAAATTAGTTAAATAAAGTCTTCAACATTTCCTCTCCAAGATGACAAAATTGCTCATTAAACATTTTGATAACCTTTAAGTGGAATGAGACTGATATTCTTGGCTAAGGAACAAACAGAAGCAAGGACATTGAGTCACAGGGGAAAGTACTCTGCTTAAACACTAGAAGAATTGAGTCCAAGCTTTTCCTTTGCCCCTAACAAGCTGTATGATTTGAGGCGAATTAATTCTCCAAGCCACTTTTCCTTTTTCTGAAAAATAAGAAAAAACATACTCATATCCTGGAATGGTTGTGAGGGCTGAGATAAGAGCTGCACAATTCTCCTTCTCATAACATGGAGAAAAAGAATCGCTAAAATTGAAGACAATTTCAGATGGTTTATTTCAAAATATTTTTGTGATGAGCTCATCTTTCAAACACAAACACCCTCGTAGAGAGATGACAAAGAATGAATGACAGTATAGATGAACTAGAGCTGACATGCTTTAAGGAAAAACCTTTTATGACTTTATTACTTTCACAATCTCTACCCTTCAAACCCCAGGACAGCTTTTAGTAATTATTAAATCTTACACTTTAAAAAAAAACTCTTTGGATTTCAAAAATATTTAGTTTGTGATTTGTAGATAAAGTTCTTTTGATTACAAATAGAAAACATGGTAAAGAGCTTTAG
>NW_011895569.1:4947-5644 GCF_000151845.1 Pteropus vampyrus | reverse complement strand
ACTCTTGAAAGCATGAAGTTTCAAGTACACTTAAATTTAAAAAATTAACAATTTAATTAAATCAGAAAATACAGTCTATATTTAGGCATAGAAAAAAAAAAAAAAAGCCTGGAAGGAAATACACCAAAATGGTCAAGAATCTCTGGTAGATAAATGGTAGTTACCTCTACATGGTAAGAGATGGGAGATTTTCAGATTTTCATTTCTGCATACTTTTATCCTATATATTTCAAATTTTCCATAATAAAAGTGTGATAAGCAGAAATATATTCTTTAAAAATGTGAGCATCGGTGAGATCTTACTTTCTTCCCTGGCTATGTTAGTTGCAGACATTTCATTGTTTTCTTTCTAAGTGTTTCACTTAGAGGTTGGGCAAAGGAAATAAAAGGAGGTCAGCTTCAAACCAGTCAGTTTCTGCAGCACGTTAGCACGCCTTTGAAAGGATTCAATAGAAAGAGAAGGCTGAGTGAAGCCTTGTAGCTGAAATGAGGCTTTGGCGGCATGTTTGCATTTCAACTATTCGGGCTGCCCTTGCTCCCTGCTACTAAGATTTAACTCTGCCATGCTCTTTCATCTAGTTGGGGAAATCCATATGATGTTCTAGTGAAAATTATTTAAAAGGAAAATAATCTTCTCACATCCTCAAGTAAGAGGTCTGATGTGGAAGTTTAGTGCATATGTAATTTATAAGAGTAT
>NW_011895569.1:0-1417 GCF_000151845.1 Pteropus vampyrus | reverse complement strand
ACAATAGCTCTCTATTATTTGTGGAGAAATGGTACTTTGGAGAGGCATTTGCATGTGGTTCACCAAAATGAGGCAAGCGCGGCTGACAATCAAAGGGCTGCATACAAACCGTAAATTCATCCAACCTCCCAGACAATCACAAGGCTGCTGGCTATGACCAGAACTTCATTCTGAATGTGGGAGGACCCCCAAAGGAAACAGAAAACCCAGCGGACTAAATCCTGACCTTACATCTGTAGTTTAATCTAAAGAGTGTTCTTTTTCCTTCATTCTTCTTTAGCTGAACTCTTCTCAGATGTCTACCACTGTGGGAGGAGCAGCCTGTGAGGCCATCTCAGCTCTCCAGGAGAGGAGATAGCCAGTGTTAAATGACCACTGTATGCCACCCTTCTGGATACCTTATAGCAGAGGTTACACACTCTGGTGCCCATAAGGTCAGGGATGGAAAGGGAACAAGGGAAGCAAATCGGACTGGGCTTGCCATGGGCTGTGGTGGGGACTGCCTCACACACTAGCTACAGGCAGCCACTACTTGGTTTCAGACCCTTGTTTCATGCAAAAATATTGTCTCAGCGTGGCAAAATCTATATTTTTCTAGGAACTGGAAACCTGGAATTCCAAGTGCAATCTCTCCATGTTTAAATGATGGCAAAGAATTCTGTTTTTTTTTAATGGTACCAAACTGCACATTCCAAACTACAAGTGTGTTTGGTCTGGACCCCTCTGGAGTCCAAACTGCCACCTCTCCTCGATAATATCTCTCTCCTCCTTCCTTGAACATCCCTTCGCTAGTCCCTTGGGACTTTTGTTACCATGTTTCTCCTACTGCACTGAAAACACTCGTGGACATATGTTTTGTTGTCAGGAACCTGACTGTCAGGAACCCTGTCTTATTGTCTTGGCACTCTCAGAACCCAGCTTGTGCCTGGCACCTTCAGTGTATGTTTACCGAATGAGAGTGACTGAATCCACATTGCATTTACTCCTCACTACAACCCATGATGCTGATGTTCTTGTACCCATTACACAGATGAGGAAACTGAGCCTTAGACAGAAGACACTTGTCCCAAACCCCCACTTCCCCCCACATCTGTCTAACCCCAAGCCTGTGCTCTCTTTGGGCCACGCGGCACTGCCCCCTCTCATGTCACTTTGCTCTTCACATGCATTTTGTACCTACTGAAAGCCAACGTCCTGGCTTGAGACATAAACAAACAGCACGTTAAAATCATGTCTAAAGTCCTCTACTTCTCATCTCCATGTGTCACCAAACCACTGTCTTGAATTATTTACAGTTGTGGACTGTGTGACCCTTTGATGAGTCAAGGCCTGAAGGTCAGTAAATCAATATCTTTTAAATGGCCATTAAATATCCAACAGCTGGTGCGTGTTAACTGGAGTCAGACACCACCACCCT
>NW_011895568.1:2929-4728 GCF_000151845.1 Pteropus vampyrus | reverse complement strand
TTCATTTTAGGCAGTGAATGAGCATAAAACAACTGAAGATCAAGACAGTTTCATACTCAGCCAAGGCAGATGTTATTCTAAAATTATGACCCAAATTTGGAAAACCAGGGATCCTGACACATAGGATGGAAATATTTGGTTGGATGACCCCAAATATTTATTTCCTGGGTTTCTCTAAATATTATGGACCTGTAGAAGTGGCCCATCCTGTCTGTTCAAGCTAGTGCCCCCCACCTATGCAGAAAAATAATACATAATTATTTCACCCTAATGACAAAAGGTGCCCCCACCTCTCCTGGCTGCCATCACTATAACCCTATTACGAAGGTGAAATCACAGTATAACCCATCAGGGACAAGCTGTGCCTAATAAAGGAGAAAAAGGATTTCATGCCAAAGATGCTTTCTTTCCCAGAAAATCCAACCTGTGATATCATATAATCGGGGAATTCCATTTCAAAGTATTTGCCAAAGGAGATTAATAACTGAGTTCTCTGAAAAGCAGATGTCAAGATGTATTATATGTACGAGACTTATTGAAATAAACACGTGTAAAAGGTAAAAGTGGATTTATATGATGAGAGCCTTCAAAACATGATATAGGTCTGATACCTGTGGAAAAAAAGGATAAAGGATGGATTCATAGGAATAATCTCACACTGTAGTTTTGAGAAAGACTGCCTGGGTGATGAGATAATCCAAGAAAATATGGCCTGCTAGAGAAAACTTGTATTGAGTGAAAATGGCTCAGCTTGGATCTTAGTCACTGGCTAGGAATAACCTTGGGGAAGCAGTCCTACCACTGCAGCAGATCGAAAGTGTGACATTGGAGATTTCCAGGCAACTGTGCTCCCTGGAGCATGCTATCTTGACAGGATATATAAGCAGCACAATTACACGGTCATAAAAATAACATGAGTACACAGAAAACTGTACACAAATGTTCACAGAAGCTTTATTCCTAATAGTCCAAAGCAGAAAAATTCAAATGTCCATCAATAGACAAATGGTCAAACAAATATGACATATCCTTACAATAAAATATGATTCAGGAGTAAAATGAGTCAAATCACTATGTGCAGCAACATGAATGAATCTCAAAATTTTTGTGAGTGAAATATGCCAGAGAAGATGGTGTACTATATAATTCTGCTTACAAGAAGTTCTAGAACAAACAAAATTCATAAGTAGTTATAGAAATTTGATCAGTAATTACCTGAGGCAGGAGTTTCAGGGGGATTGATTACAAAGGGTCAGAAGAGAACTTTTGGTGGTGATGAAATGTTCACTAAAGCCATGATTACATGGATGTATACATTTGGTAAATTTATCAAGGTATACTCTAAAATGATTGTATTTTGTTGTATATTTTATTGTATATTTAATGGTTTTATATGTTGTATAAATATATATCTATAAAGTAGATTTTTAAAATAAGCTGCTACTTAAATAATCCTATATTAGGAACATCCCTTATTTTTCTATATCATCTATTAAAATTCAATTCAATAAATGTTTAGGAGGGACTACTGGGTCATACTTCTCATATGGCAACATTTAAAAAAAAAACACAACTTTTAAAGTACATATCATTATTCTTAACCTAGAAATGAAGTACTGGAGGCTCGGCAATATTAGTTATCTTGCTTGTAAAAACCCCACAGTTCCCGTGGGGCACAGGCAAATCCATGCAGTGCCAAATTCTAAGCTCTTCTAGTGTGCTCTATTATCTTATATTTTGATAGCATAAAATAAAGCCAGAAAACGATTCCCATCATAAGTTTACATACTGGCTTGAGT
>NW_011895568.1:0-324 GCF_000151845.1 Pteropus vampyrus | reverse complement strand
GTAAAGTACTAAATGATAGAACTAAGGCCAAAGAAAGACATAACAGAATTAGGTTTTTACTTACTATAGAGAGGAAGTAACATTCTTGATTATTTATGAATAAGACCTTAGAAAGGGGTTCTCTCAGCTTAAATTTCTACTGAGGAACCAAAAAAAGAAATTAAGAATAAAAGGTATCAGGATATCTAAGTGAGTATAAAACAGAAACCCCAACATATACAAAACCTTCAGTGGATTAAAAGAAAAGAGAACCTATTCTGGTACTCTTGAATTTCCTCTTCAATTCTAAGACTGCAAAAGGTCTGAAAGAGTAGAGTAAAGGAT
>NW_011895567.1:4323-6771 GCF_000151845.1 Pteropus vampyrus | reverse complement strand
GGTGCTAAGGAGAAAAAATAAAGTGGGGAAGAAGGATCATAAGTGCAGGGTAGGGCAGAGGGGATGCCCTCCCTGACCAAGTGACATGTAAACAGAAAAGTCGAAAGAAGAGAGGAAGCAAGTCATGCTCTTGGGTGATCATTCCAGGCAGAAGGAGTGGCAAGTTCAAAGGCCCTGAGACAGCACTCCTTCACCTGGTATGTTTGAGAACTGTGAGGAAGCCAGTGTGGCTGCAACAGAGTCCTGGGAGATAAGGCCAGACAAGTAACAAGATATAGGTCGTATCCAGTCTCGTAGGCCATTGTGAAGATGTTAGCTTCATCTCTGTGTGAGATGAAAATTTATTGAGAACTTTGAGCTGAGGAAGAGATATGATCTGAACTCTGTGTTTTAACAGAGTCAAGTGACTGTGGGGAGGCAAGGGAAAGAAAGAAACCAATTAGGAGTCTGTTGCAATAATCTAGACAAGAAATGATGGTGGCTGAGACCACAGTGGTGTCAGTGGAGGTAGTGAGCAGTATGTAGCGTCTGGATCTATTGTGAAGGTGGAGGTGGCAAAGCGTGCTGAGAAATGGCAAGTGGGATATGAGAGTGGAGCCAAGCATGAACTTCAGGATCGTACTGGCCGCCACCGCGGAGAAAGCCCGCCACAAACCGGGTGGCTTAACAGCAGAATTTACTGTCTCGCAGTGCTCCAGGCTAGAAGTCTGAAATCAAGGTGTCCACAGGGTTGGTTCTTTCTCAGGGCTATGAAGGAAAAATCTGTGCCATGCCTCTCTCCTCGCTTCTGATAGCCTCAGGAATTCCTGGGCTTGTAGATGGTGTTCTCCCTGTGTCTTCACATCATCTTTCCTCTCTGCATGTCTGTCTCTATGTCCAAACTTCCCCCTTTTATTAGGACACCAATCCTACTGGATTAAGACCCACTCTAACGACCTCATCCATTATGGGCTAAATTATGCCCCATCAAAATTTGTAGGTTGTGCTAACCCCCAGTACTCAAAATATGACTGTATTTGGAGAGAGGGCCTTTAAAAAGATAATTAAGGTAAAATGAGGTCATATGGATGGCCCCTAAACCAACAGGATTAGCGTCCTTAGAAGAAATTAGGACTCAGATGTGAACAGAGGGACGACCTTGTGAAGACAGAGAAGACACCCATCTGCAAGCCAAAGAAAGAGGCCGCAGAAGAAACGGCACCTTCTTTTTTCTTTTCGTTTTTTCTTTTGGCGCTGGGAGATGTAGTATATGTGATTTTGTATCCCTTTGTCATGTTCCTTAACAAATTGAGAGCATCAGCTTCAGAAATTATTTTAATGATATTAAGTATATTCCATGACATGAATGACCATAATTTTATTTTATTTTCGTATTATTTTTTTATATTATAATTATTGCTGTCATGAAAATCCTTGCTGGTAAATTTTTGTCAGTATGTTTTATTGATTTTTTTAGAACAGAGACCTAATCAGGTAGTTACTGGGCAAAAAGATAGGACCATTTTAACCCTGTCAACACCTTGATCTTAGACATCTAGCCGCCAGACCGTGAGGAAATAAATTTTTGTGGTGTAAGCCGCCCAGTCTGTGGTCCTTTGTTATGGCAGCCCTAGCAAACTAACGTACTATCTTCTCCATCAGCTGCTAAAGTCCTTTCCAAATGAGGTCACATTCACAGGTACTGGGGTTGAGGATTCAACATTTTCTGAAAGATATCATTTAACCCTGGGGTCCCCAACCCCCAGGGTGGCATGTGGCCTGTTAGGAACTGGGTCGCACAGCAGGAGGTGAGTGACGGCAAGCTAAGCTCCATCTGTATTTGCAGCCGCTCCCCAGCACTAGCATCACCGCCTCAGCTCTGCCTCAGATCATCAGGTATTAAATTCTCATAGGAGAACCGATCCCTGAAGACTGCTGATTTAACCTACAGCACCAGACTCAACAAGCAGAGATGAAAGGTGAAGAGTCTGGTGGCACCACATCCCCAGCTCTAGTCCCTGAATCCCACCAGTTGCCCTGTTTCCTGCGGCTCCTTCTTGAATTGTCTGAGCTTCTCCAGGATCCTTCCAGTAAACCTTTTTTTTTGTGCTTGAGTTTTCTATCACTTTCTACTGAGACTCCTGCCTAACATGATGTGGAAGAAAAATTTAGCTGTTATGAGTTCATATGCCGGAGGGAAAAAAAAGAAAAAAAGAACCCTTTATTGCCAGGTCTTTTTCCATCTCCAATCAACCCAGCTCCTGAGACCTTTGAAAGTTGAGCTGCCTTTCACATTTATATTTTACGCTCTCTGTTTTTACTCTTTTCACCTGATTGCTTAGAAATCCAATAAGAATTTTATTCATTTTGTTTGCTTGGTAAAATTGCATCTTTTAAGGCCAATTCAGTTCACAGTATTAGTAGAAAAGGGGAAACTTTTTTTGTAATAGCAGTAGCAATGAATGGTAT
>NW_011895567.1:0-2688 GCF_000151845.1 Pteropus vampyrus | reverse complement strand
AGTCAGAGTTAATTCCGGGAATTTAACAAACTTACCTATGTCACGTGCATCCTTACATTATCCTCACATGTGACCAGGCATAATGGACTTGCTTTTTTTTAGTATAGTTATTACCACGGTGTCACATATGGTGACCAGGAAGCTAGGCCAGCCTGTAGCTTCTGCATGAAATGACATTCTAGTGATGCTCTCGAAGTCTCCCTGGGACAACCCATTAAACAACTGTTAAAGGATGGAGAGATCATTCTCAGTCCTCCTAAGACGCTAATTAGTCCATCAACAGCTGTTTCCCTAACCTCAGTGCTGGAATAAAGAGGAAGCTGAAATGCCAACTTCTCTGGGCACCAATCTTAAAAGATTGACTCATCTATCGTGACATATCATACCAACCAGCCGAAAGATGCCCCATGACCTGGGAATGAATGATGAATATCGCAGCTTATAATTAATCAGCTAAGGGACTCCAGAAGAAAGGGCCAATCCATACCCCTCTAGCACTCCTGGGACTAGGCTGAGTCCATGGTCATGTTGCCAAGAGAGCAGACAATTAAATAAGGAAAAACTGGTCATGCTAATTCCTGGGACCAGCACTTCTAGGACGCTGGAGGCTTATGTAAAGTGAATGAATAATTCTTTGGTAGGTCTATTTGCTACCCATTCTTCCCACTAGTATATATTAAGCATCTTCTGTGCCCCTGGCACAGAATGTATTAGAACATAAAGAAAAGTCAGATATGGTTCTCCCTTCAGAAGGTAGACTGGGAAATGTTGGTTATTTACTCTGCATTCATCCTGCTTTCTGTCTTCAAAACAGAACCCCATTTTCCTTCACATTTTCACCCCACCCCCAGCTTCAGAGGTGGTGTTAGAGTGACCTCATTGCCAGTGATTGGCAATAGAATGGACATGTGACCCAGTCTGGACGAATGAGATATGAAGAAAAGTTTACTTGGGGCTTCTGTTCTTTAGCTCCCCCTTCCCTGGATATGAGCAAGGAAGCATCCCCAGCTCTAGCTAACAGACATTGTATGGGGAGACAGTCTTGACTGGATGCCACTCCTGTGATGAAAGGTGCCAATAGGTGGGAAAATCTGGGCCTTCAGTGAACACTGTGGTGCCCCTGACCAATCACCCCGAAATACCACACTACTTTCATTGACCTATACAGTTTGAGTTGCATTCTGTTACTTTCATCCTAGAGAATCTTAATTGGTAAAAACTAACAGTCTAATTTAGCTCCCCTGAGAGATATTTTCTAAAATCAAGCCATAGGATAAAACACTCTGCTGGAACTAGATTGTAAATTTCTCAAAGATGGGACTGAGTCTAATATTTCTTTGTATCTCTGGCACCCTAAAAACACTAAATGCTGAATCTCTCATGTAATTCAAATACGATAATGTGTAAATAAGTTCTCTGGTGGAGAAGTTGCTATTCAAATAAAATTATAAAAGAAATAAGGCACTAAATACAAGCTCTCGTAATAACAGGTAACATTTCTTGGGCACTTGGTATGTGCTAGGCATTGTTCCTTGTGCAATCACTTTGAGTAATTTGAATGTATTAACTTATTTAATCCTCACCACAATGGTGAGGTACTGTTACTATCCAGTTTTACAGATGAAGAAGCTGCGGCATAACACATTTGCTCAGATACGTATAAGAAAGTTTGCCTGTTTAAGATGAAAATTCTCAGTGATTAAAAAACTAATGACTAATAAAATAAAAATCTTAGTCTCCATGTGTCAACCAATAAGACTTAACTAAGGCAGTTCATAACAGGATTGTGTTTCATCTTCTAGACAGGATGAGGGGGCGAAAATAAATATAGATTTGCTTAGTTTTTCTACAACACTTTAATATGCTATATTGATTTATAGATTCCTGGAAACTTGTTTTTTCATTTCGCTGTAGTCTAAAGGTTATTGTAGAAGCATTTGATAACCCATGCTATTAGCTCTCAGTCTATTACCTGTACTGTCTTACTAAAATGTATCTACTTGTTAACATAGACATACTAGGCCATGAATCTTTAATCCAAAACTCCCAAAATTCTGCCCCGTGTCTTAAAGGCCCAGGGGCAGCATAAAAAAAATAAATGAGCTGAGAATTAGGAAACTCCAATTCTGGGGTTATGACCTCGGACAAGTCCATTATCTTCACTTCATCATCTTTATAAAAGGAAGGGGGAGTTAGACAGGTGTCTCAACTTTGTTAGCATTGACATTCTCTGGAGTCTGATCACAGGAAGCTACCACATCAAAATATTTTAATGGGATACCTGGCTCAATTAAGGAAATAAAGAATGAAAATTCATGACACTTTGCCTTAGTATTGTCATTTTATAAATGGTAAGGGTAAAATAACACTCTGTGGCATAAGAAGGGCTAGAACCATTTGATTATGACTTTGCAGTGACAGTTTATCAAACAAAAGTGTCTGAAAAATGGCCAAGATGGTTTATGTGGTCTATTGTCAACGTGAGTCACTCTGATTTGGATTCAGACAGACTCTTCTCCGTGAAATCTGTTCCTCCAAATATAACAAATAAACTGAGATGTAGAAGAGGTACTCAGGCAATATTGGACGAGGTGAACTTCACAAGACTTTACCATAACACTGTTCACTACAGCAGGATTTCCCAAAAGATGTGCTCAGATGCTTTGCCTTGAGACATAGACAAACATC
>NW_011895566.1:4372-6610 GCF_000151845.1 Pteropus vampyrus | reverse complement strand
TGGCCCAACAGTCTCATCTGTCTTAGGGAAGGATCCTTTCCTGGAGCAGAGAAACCACAGGGATAGGAATGCCGGGAGTATCGGAAGGTATTGAGCTGAATGGCAGAGCTGGGCAGAACCCGAGCTACCTGAGTCCAGGGAGAACAATGTGTTGCATCTTCCCTGGCGCCTTGGTGTTATATACTCGTGGCTGAGGTGTGTTCAGCAGGAGAGTGTGCTGTGATCAATTAGAAATGTCTGCCACGAGTGCTGGTTCACTCAGCATCTGCTATATGTCAGGCCCTGGCCTAAATCTAGACAGGAACAGGCGATGACAGTCGGGTGATCAGAGCTTCCATGGTCAAGTCCAGTTCTGCTGGCTCTGGGCAAGTTCCTTCCTTCTGGGCCTCAGTTTTCCCATCTGTGACACAGGGATGTCGGCCTGGACTCAAACTGCGGGGCCCTCTCCTGCTCTGGCCTGCGGGATGGGGTGGGGTGAGGTAGGGCGGAGATTGTCTGCGGCTGTTTGCGGTTTGGGGTGGGAAGGGGTGAACCGCGTGAGCTGGGCGAGAGAGGCCCGCCCGACCGGGCCCTGACCCGTGACGGCCCGTCCCGGCCGGGGAGTGAGCTCGCAGCGTGGGTTTAGCGAGGCATTAGCCCCGGATTAGGGAGGGTGGCAAGCGAATTAGTGACTAAACAGAGCAGGAGCAGCGGGAGCAGCGGCGCGGGCACCTGAGCCCTTAGGGAGCAGGCGGCGCCCCCTCCAATCACAAGCCCGGACGAGGGAGGCCCCGCCCCTTTCCCAGGACTCGCGAGAGCCGGCTGGAGGCGCGGTCGGCCCCGCCGCGTACCCCTTACATACCCCGGACCGGCTTTGCCCCGCGACGAAATCTGCGCTTCCCTAAATGTGGGAAGGGGAGCTAGCTATTTCTAGAAGTCTTCTTCCCCATTTTCCAGGCGAGGTGTCTGAGGCTCAGCAAGGGCAACTGATTTTCCGGGAACTGCACGTCAGAAGCTGATGGCCCCATTGAGCTGAGCCTCCTGGGGCTTGTATCCTTCCTCCAACACGCAGGCTGCACCTGGTATCTGGACCAGGACCTGGGCCCTGCCCATGTCTTCCAGCCCCTCCCAGGATTCTCCCTTAATCCTTAATGCTTTGGCCCAGCCAGGTGAGCCAGCTCAAAGCTCCAAAAAAAGAAGGGTTGGAGTGATGCCAGGCTGAGATACCTCACTGAGGTGGGGAACAGGATTCCCAGGGGGCGAGCGGGGGCTGAGCCCCTTGCCCAGCCTGGCTAGAGAGGAGCGAGACCCTCATGGTCTGGATTTGAACCGTGGACTTTGTGATTTTGGGGCGGGGCTCTCAAGTTCTGGTTCTCCCAGGAGACTGTGGAGATCAGTTCCCAAATGAGGAAACTGAGGCCCAGTGTTTATATTCATTTCCTATGGCTGCTGTAACGAATTGCCACAAAATTGGTGGCCGAATAATACAAATTTGTTATCTTCTAGTTCTGGGGGTCAGAATTCCTACGTGAGTGTCCCTGGGCAAAAATCAAATTGTTCCCGGGGCTGCATTCCTTCCAGGAGGTTCTGGGGAGAATCTACGTCCTTGTTTATTCTAGTTTCTAAAGGCAACCCACATTTATTGGCTTATGGCCTCCTTCCTCCAGCTTCAAAGGCAGCAGTGCTGCATCTCTCTGACCCTTCTGCTGTCACGACTCCCTCTGACCACAGCCAGGAAAGACTCTCCACTTTGAAGGATTCGTGTGATTAGACTGTGCCCATTTGGATAATCCAGGATAATCTCCCCATCTCGAGATCCCTAATTTTAATCACGTCTGCAGCATCCTTTTTGCCATGGTCACAGGTTCTGGGGATTAGGATGTGGACATGTTTAGGGGATCATTATTTTGCTTAGCACAGAGGGCTTAAGTGATCTGTCCGAAATCACACTGCCCAGAAGCAGCAGAGCCAGGACTTGACCCCAGACCCTAGACTCAAATCTCAGTGACTTCTCCCATCATGCTCTTCTGCTGCTCTGGTCGTAACTGGGTGAGGTTCACTCAAAGGTTTCAGGAAGCTTCTAAATTAATAAATCGTTTTATAAACTAAGACGTCTTAGTAGCTGGGTGCTCAGTAGGTGTGATCAGTGGGCGGACAGAAATGTCAAAGGTGGGATGGAGAAGTGGAAATGCTCAGGTGTCACTGCTGTCCACGGAAAGTCAGTCTTTCTACCAAGGTTGCTGAGAGACAGGAACTCTC
>NW_011895566.1:0-542 GCF_000151845.1 Pteropus vampyrus | reverse complement strand
GGGTGGGGTGGGGAGATTCAAATGAAAAAGAATTAGGAAGCAAAAAATGAAGGTTAGGCAGGATAAAGCCAGGGAGAATTAGCACATAGAAATTAATGTCACAAGCTTGTACGTTGTCCCAGCCTCTCTGAGCCTTCGCTTTCTCATCTATAAAGTGGAGCTACTAACCCCAGCATTATGCCATTAAATGAAAGGACGTTTGTAAAAGTTTGTGTAAACAGAAAGGGGTGGCCATCCAATCATGCAGCAATTATTTATTAAGCACCTACTATGTACCATGCCTTCTGCTGGGGATCTAATGATGGGCAAGACAGATGTGGGCCTTGACCCAAAGGGTTCAGAGTACTCCAAGTGTAAGAAGTTGTTGTTTTTATTATTAAAAGTTGCTAATGCCAGAGGGGTCTCCCCAACTAGTTGCAGATGGGTAGTGACATTTCCAAGGCCACACAGTGCCGGAGCTGGAATTGAACCTGGAGCCTTCGGCTCTCTTTACCCCTCCTGGTTAATGGGCCCGACTTCCTTCTGGTGCACTTAGGAGGCGC
>NW_011895565.1:2636-5308 GCF_000151845.1 Pteropus vampyrus | reverse complement strand
GGCTCCAACCATGTGGCCCCTACTACTGCATCATTTCCTGAGCCATACCACTATTGAGCTCACTGCGTGGCATCTACAGGTTATTTCAATAACTAAATAGTTCCCCAGTTCAAACGCAAACATCCCAAGGTGAGATTGTATTCAATTTTTTCCTTGGCACACATGAATTTATAGACTCTCTTCAGATAACATTTTGATGAAGAAAAAGAAGAAAGCAGAGAGCAGTGTACCATCAGGGGTTAAAAAATAAGTAACCAAGAGGGTGATATGCAAAGGCAAACTGGCTCTGAACACAGATTTTCCATTGGGAACAAATCTGCATGGGTACCATGATGGTCTCTAGTTACTACTCTGCAAAGGATAAGAACAGCCTAAAACCTGTCTCGAAGAATCGTAAAGAAAGTTTAACCAAAGAAAGTTTGTGATATGTCTGGCCAAAAAAATAGAGAAGCTAAAATCTCATTATCTATTATCACAGTGTGAAGGGAGGGAATTTACCAAATAACTCAACTCTCATTTAAATTCCAATACATCTGTTGATTTTAATAATTTTGACTGTAATCTTTCTAAGCCTATTAATAATAAGGTGACCATATAATTCATCAACCAAATGGGGACACTTTCAAGAGTAAAAGGGAATATTATTTCTAACATGCCTGGACAACTTGTCTAAACCAGCACTATCCCAGAAAAACTAGATATATGGTCATCCACAGTAACTTTTCATGTTCTTGGGCAAGATATTCTATATAAAAAAACTTTTCCACTATGATCCAAGTCATGAACACTAATTTCACTCTACTGAAATGCAGTGATGCATCTGGATTTAGTGTTCTCTACCACTACACCAGTGGACCTCATACTGTAGTGGGCATTGGAATCACTGGAGGGCTAGTGAGATTGCTGAGCCCCACCCTCAGAGTTTTTGATTCAGTAGGTCTGGGGTATGGTCTGCGTATTCATATTTCTAAATTTCCAACTTATCCTGACACTGCTGGTTTAGGAACCACACATTGAGAAGGACACACTATACTTAGTGGTGATCTCAGATAGCTGTGCCTTTCTTTGTTCTTGTGTCTGCATTTTGTAGTCATACAGCATCAGGTCTCAACTGTCCCTCTCCCCACTTTTTTGGTCGGCTATCGGTATGCCTGTCCCTAACAATCTTAGTTTTCTAATTCTTTTAATTCTTTCTAAGGTGCTTCTTCTAATTTCCTGTTGAGTAGGAAAATAAACATGCAAATTTATTAGAACCCTCTTTAAAATAAGAACATAAACAAGCTTATTATTCATTTCTTCATTCAGTCTACATGTATTTGCATTTCCCTCTGGGCTATCAGTCAGAGTAAAGGCCTGAGTTGTACCTATCTTGACTACTGGCATACCTTGCTTGCTTTATTTTCTATCTCCCAGCTGGCCTTCAAAGAAGTATTTTTTCCATATAAATGTGGGATAAGGGAAAACTGTTATCATCACTTGGAGAACATGTAATTTAAAAGATGTCAATTAAATTTTTCAAAAGGTTAGATTACATTGCTATAAGGACATTGCTACATAACATTTCTTTAGAGAGAGAATAACATTCACTTTTCACAAAGATATTTTTGGTAAAAATCTTTAAAAAGATGACGCTAATTCATAATGTCGAACCCGTATTTGTCAAAACTCTTCTCTTATGAAATTATTACCCACTCAATACTGTCCACAAGTCATCCCCATCCTGTTGGTCCATCTACTGCATATTGTACAGTGTCACTTCTTATTTGATTGAGACATAGGGATTCTGCTAGAAATAAAATGGAACAAATTCAGCTTTAAGGTAGCCCTTTCTCATAAATAATAAATCCGCTTATGGCTAATAAATCTACTGAGAACTTTGTGGCTTTTAAGCCATGATTATTTCTTATTTCATTGCCCTCCAATAGAAATTCCTTGACACTAAGAAGTTGTTCTAATAAAAATCGATTTTGGAGCAGTGTGTAAAAGAGCAAGAACTCTCACAAGTTGAGAGAGGAAAGAGAGTCCCCAGTGTTGGGTCTACTCCAGCCTGGAATTTCAAGACAGAGTATGAGACTGTATGAATGAATCACCTGGCCTTCATCTTGTACTAATGTTGTCAGCACAGTGCAGGGCAGTGAGCAACCAGGAAGGAACCCAGTTTTGGGGTCAGGCAAAACTGGCTTCAAGATACTTCTGTTACACACTACTGTGATCAAAAAGCTCCAAGACGTGTACTTTCTGAGATTATCCCTTCTCTTACTATTTAAATAAAATGACTGATACTCTGAGAGAGGTCCAGAACCTCCCCAATATTTCTGAAGATTTTAGAAGGAGGGACCTCATGTTTTCATTCTTCCTTGCTCTAAATTCTTGCCTGAAGTTTGATTCTCAATTCCCACTCAGATCTTTTCTCCTAAACAGCTCTTCTTTCTTCCTCGCTTAGCCCTAAACATTGGCCGCACAACTAAAGTGCTATCAACACAAGACTCTTTAAGCGTAACAAGGTTTAACTAAGTTTTGATTGCAACCAAGAATAATCTAACGCAGTGCAAAAAAACCAGCTTTGAATTCAATGCAGATCTCACTGCCCCTAAAAATACTTTGCACTTCCTCAGGTTCTGACTTACCGCTGGGTGCCTGGCCTCACTTGGTCACCATGCACTCTGCTTTTT
>NW_011895565.1:0-2586 GCF_000151845.1 Pteropus vampyrus | reverse complement strand
ACAAGTCATCCCCATCCTGTTGGTCCATCTACTGCATATTGTACAGTGTCACTTCTTATTTGATTGAGACATAGGGATTCTGCTAGAAATAAAATGGAACAAATTCAGCTTTAAGGTAGCCCTTTCTCATAAATAATAAATCCGCTTATGGCTAATAAATCTACTGAGAACTTTGTGGCTTTTAAGCCATGATTATTTCTTATTTCATTGCCCTCCAATAGAAATTCCTTGACACTAAGAAGTTGTTCTAATAAAAATCGATTTTGGAGCAGTGTGTAAAAGAGCAAGAACTCTCACAAGTTGAGAGAGGAAAGAGAGTCCCCAGTGTTGGGTCTACTCCAGCCTGGAATTTCAAGACAGAGTATGAGACTGTATGAATGAATCACCTGGCCTTCATCTTGTACTAATGTTGTCAGCACAGTGCAGGGCAGTGAGCAACCAGGAAGGAACCCAGTTTTGGGGTCAGGCAAAACTGGCTTCAAGATACTTCTGTTACACACTACTGTGATCAAAAAGCTCCAAGACGTGTACTTTCTGAGATTATCCCTTCTCTTACTATTTAAATAAAATGACTGATACTCTGAGAGAGGTCCAGAACCTCCCCAATATTTCTGAAGATTTTAGAAGGAGGGACCTCATGTTTTCATTCTTCCTTGCTCTAAATTCTTGCCTGAAGTTTGATTCTCAATTCCCACTCAGATCTTTTCTCCTAAACAGCTCTTCTTTCTTCCTCGCTTAGCCCTAAACATTGGCCGCACAACTAAAGTGCTATCAACACAAGACTCTTTAAGCGTAACAAGGTTTAACTAAGTTTTGATTGCAACCAAGAATAATCTAACGCAGTGCAAAAAAACCAGCTTTGAATTCAATGCAGATCTCACTGCCCCTAAAAATACTTTGCACTTCCTCAGGTTCTGACTTACCGCTGGGTGCCTGGCCTCACTTGGTCACCATGCACTCTGCTTTTTTTCATCATGCCTCTGTCTTCCAGAAATCCTGTCCTCCTCTCACAGTCACTAGAGCACAATCTAAAATTTTTGGGTACTTTATTATGCAGAGCCATTCAGTTTCTCAAATTTCATCTTAGATTGGTTGTTGGTTCTTTTATGTAACCAGAAACAAGCTCTCTTCCCCTGAAATGAATTATATTGCTATCTTGGAATGTTAATGCAATGACTATAGTCATCTTTTTGAATAACATTTTTTCTGTTCCACAACAGTAGTCATATAAAAATGTGCAAGCCAATTAATTTTTCTGACCCTCAGTTTACTCGCCTACTTCATTTGGTTGTTATGACGATTACGTGTAAAAACCCAGCCTAACACTTGCCAAACAGTAGCTGTTAATATTATTAATCATAAGGAATTTCCATTGGAAAGGGTAATTAATAACAGCACCACTTGAGTAGTGTTAGCCAACACCCCCAGCCAGTGGCTGGACGTGCCAGGCTGAAGCTGAGGGTACCACACTCTAGCACCAGAGACTGCACTTCCTGATCCCCTGGATACCATATTTTCTGGCAAATATATATATAGTTCGAAATATTAGGCAAATCATCACATCCAAAAGTTAAAAATATCACCACCTCCTCCCAATAGCAAGGGATGGTGTTCTATCTTGCTTATGTTGTTTATTTCTTTCTCTCAGAGAGGAGAACTGAGCTGGACAGAGGCCCAGCTATGTGCTACACGCTTCTGCAATCCACTGCCTGCCATCATATATCTGCTCTGAGAATAAACTGCAGTCACAGTTTTACAAGGATTTTAATTTACCAGTGAAACAAAAGTCGGACTACAGGTAATCTGAAAATCATTTCAACTGACAGATGAGCTAATGTCAGTTAATGTCAATTAAGGCAAATGCCAGGGGATAGATTTGAATCAGGTCTCATCAGCCTGTTCTTTGTTCCCACGTTATACTCATATCAAAGTGACCCAAGGATTTCTCTGTACAAAGATGTCACTCTCTCCCTCTCGCTCTTCTCTTCTTCTCTCCCTCTCCCTCTCCCTCTCCCTCTCCTTATCGCACTCTCTCTCTCTCTCTTTTTCATATCTTTTTTATACCTTCCAGAATGATTCCGACTCTTATACACCTTCCCCTGAATCATAACTCAAGCACTCACTTAAAAAAGAGGTGGCCTAAATAATTTTGGATTTGCGGTATATGTCCTGTGCACCAGCTATGTGCCAGATTTTCTGCTGTGTGCTTTACATACATAATCACTTACAGGCATAATCTTATTTTCCAAGAACACAGTGAGATAGATAATATGCCCATTTTAAAGACATAAAATTGATGCTCAGAGAAGGTAAGGTACTTGAGTATGGTCCAGGTCTGTCAGATGTCAAGTCTTATGTTTTTTGCCACAACATCCTCCCCATGTGAGAACACCAACGTACATCAGCTCAGACGAGATTTCTACTTAGACTCAAAGAATCCTATGGTTCTTAGAGTGGAACTGCTCACAGTCTATAGTAGTTCCAAATAACGTTCATCTCCACCAACTGGAGATAGTGTTGCACTCCTGTGGGATGCAGGAACAGTCCCCCATTTTGGGCTAATCTGATAAATTATAAGGTGTTATC
>NW_011895564.1:4725-5831 GCF_000151845.1 Pteropus vampyrus | reverse complement strand
GCCTCAAGGGTCACAACCTGCAGTATGGGGTTCCTCGCACTGGGGACAGACCTTGGGCTGAAGGCGGTGCTTCAAGAGAACAAAGGCGACAATGGCGACAAAGTTCACGGTCCTCACCCAAAGGTAGGAAATGACAGGCAAGGAGATGAAGGTGATGAAGGTGATGGAGAAAGGCAGCCCTGTCTTTGTGTTGAGTGATGCTCCTGCCATCTTGCTGTGCAGGTGGGTAAAAGCTAAAAGGAGGTCTCCCCTGTGGCACCTGACTTTACCAAACCCCAGAATGCCAGAAAGGAAGCAGGCGTAGGATGGAGGCCAGCACAAACATTGAAGGGAGAACACCCCCACCCTACGCACCATAAAAAGTCAAGTTTTCCCAAAGCCTCTGGCATTCCAAGGCATGCTGCACTTTCCAGTCCTCACACTGGTTCCATCTAGACAGCAGGACTAGACAACTTCCAACATTGAGGTAGAAGGAAGCTTCGAGACCCATCAAGTCCGGGCTCTTCTTGTAGGGGAATGAGAGATCAAGTGGACATTTCCATTGAGGAAAGGTGCCCAGAGCTGACCAGAGGATCCCAAACTCACCCAGGATGTTAACCCCTGGGGGTCTAAGGAGACCTAAACTCTTGCAGAGCTGCACCTCAACTAGAGGAGACAGCAGGTACACAGACGGCATGCAGAGGGGTACGGGCCAGCTCAGCCTTCTAACCCCCTGGCCCTGGCTTACTCACCAGGGTGCCCGTCTGTCCTGTCGCCACTCAGGCTCTGGAGCCCTGCAATTGGAACGCAGGGCTTCCGGCCACTCGGGGTTCTACCTGGGACCCAGAGACATGGAGGAAACAGATGTCTACACAGTGGGTGGGGCGGGGGAAGAAGGGAACACTATTACCACCCCCCCACGCCCCTCCGACTCTCTTCGACCTCGGTGAACAGACTCATAAATATTTATTAGTTCATTTGCATGGCAGCTGGCAAAGGGAAACTCACCTTCCCCTAAAGCGTAGAACAGAGAGGGGCCTGAGGAGACCTGCCTTCTCTGACCCCGCGTCCCCATAACGGCGCGTGGTCAGCACGTTTCCCACCATGGGAAAGGCTGCTTCTTGGCC
>NW_011895564.1:0-1585 GCF_000151845.1 Pteropus vampyrus | reverse complement strand
ATGCCTCAAAACCCTGTAAACCGGTCCAGAGCACGAAAGGCTCGGAACACAAAAAGGGGGGAGCTCGGAGAGATCTCGTTTCTCCCAGCCGCCCCCCCCCCACAACTCTGCAGGAGGGCACCCTTCCAGCTGTGGAGCTGCATGCTATCTCTGGTTAGAGACCCGAGAGAGCAATTAGGTCACTCCCATGAGCCCCTGTGATGGGCTACCTCCAGCGGCTTTCAGCTCTCCCGGCTCAAGAGGCATTTCCAGCCTCCACCCTTACTGGGGGCACTGGGCACTTCACAAGCTCCCCGCTGGGCCCAGCAGCCCGGGGCCCCCCTGATCATTTTGGGTCCCTACTGTTAGGAGAGCACAGAGCCCGGTTTGGCCTCTGGGTGGAGGAGAAATTCCTGCCCACCCCTTTCCTGTAGTGAGGTGGAGCCCTCTCCCCTGACCCCGCTTTAGCCACCCCACCGATCAGTAACCGGGACCCTACCTTAACCCAAAGAGAAGAGAGCTAAAGAAGCCGCCTTCTCCCACTCCAGGGCTGAGAGGTGCAGTGTCCCTGGGACCTCAGAGGCCGAGGCAGGCAGGAGCCCGGGAAGTTAGCGGGGAGCCCAGGAAGAGTGAACAGGAAGAGATTCCAGACAGGGCAGGCCAAGGCCCCCCATTTTCCAACTAAGCGGGGGTGTCTGCACACTGCCGGGACCTCCAGAAAACGGGAAGGAAGAACAATTTTGACCCTGGGTTCCAACCCGAGTCCTGGATGCCAAAAGAGAGAAAGGTCCAGAGGTCACCATACAGCCCCAGCGACTCCCCAGGAACAGCCCAGAAACCAGTGAGCCTCCGCCCTGAAAGGTGTGTGTGCTGCTGGGGGCTGGGGGCCGGGGGTGTGTAAAGGGGAAGCATCTCCTCCACATAGCTGCTCCCCAAACCCTTGGGGAAAGCTAAGCACAGCTCTCCAGTCTGAGGGACAGGGTGTGGGGGGGCCAAGGACCGCCGGGGCAGGAATCCTTCACTCCCCACCCACCTTCCTCCCGGCCTGGGCCGCCCCCTCCAGCCCGGTGCCCTCGAATCTCTGCCACAGGCTCCACTGGACCCCCGACGGGCGCTGGATCCAACCCACCCCCCCCTCCACAAACCCCTCTCCCACTCCGCCCCTCTCCACCCGCCGCCTTTGTGAGCTGGGAGCGGAGCCCGCCCTTCCAAGGCCCGGCAGGGAGAAAAGGGGGGTAGAAGAAGAGACGGCAAAGCGAAAAGCTAGGGAGCCGAGCAGGAGAGAAAGAGAAATGAAAATGGGACACTCCCGAATGGGGATACGGGCGCTGCCACGCGCCCGAAACGCGGGCTCCCGCGCCGCGGTCCGTTCACAGCTACGCAAACGAAGAACCAGCGTTCCAGCCTCATCCCCCCGCCCGGGTCAAGCTCGCCCCCCGAGAGGCTCTGGGCGAAAAGCGCCACGTTCCCAGGGGCCCCAGGAGGGGCTGCGTTCTCCCCCGCACCGCGCTCTCGGGTGCGCTCCGGAGCGCCCGGACTCCCAGCTCTGCCTGGCGCGACCATCTCCACTTGATCCGGGACGTGTGGAGGAGAGGGCCGGCCAGCC
>NW_011895563.1:4430-4788 GCF_000151845.1 Pteropus vampyrus | reverse complement strand
ATAAATTCAAAATTATTTTAAATAAATTTGAATTTCACTCACCATAACATGGACTTACGTTGGGAAATAACGTCAACACATGAGTTGGGCTTGCTCTTTATTTTATGTATCAATGTTTCTCGATACATAAAATACATATATAAAGTACATATATGGTTTTGAGACTCTGCCACATTTCCCTGGCTCTCCACGTATCTGGAACCACTGGACCACTGGACCAGCTCAGAATTCAATCCAGCCTTAGGGGTAGCAACTCAGAGATCCCCAACTGTGGCCAGTTATGCATGAGGCATGCAGGGTTATGAAGCATCCCACAGCTCAGAAAAGAAACAAATGGTGTGTAGAGAGTCCAGTCCTG
>NW_011895563.1:0-2543 GCF_000151845.1 Pteropus vampyrus | reverse complement strand
AATGTACTTTGTACTTGAAACTAATTAAAATTTAAAAATAAATAAAATAAAATAAACAAAAAAATGTGCACACATTCTGCTAAAAAAAAAAAAAAAAAGCCACACCTATAAGCTTGAGACTTAAAAGTATTCCATCCAGGCTGAAGGCTAGACCATTGAATTACTTGTAGGGTGTAGTTGAAAATGACTCTCTGACAACCGAACTGATCATTAATGACAAATGAAGCAGAACTCAGGAAAAAAAATTAACTCACTCTTCTGTATCTGAAGTCCAAAAATCAAACAAACAAAAAGAAATAAAGTAAAACCAATGAGGGAGCCTTCAACAAACATTTACAATCCAGTGAGGCAGGCATGGGAGCATGATAAAAGATTGAGTCAATACAGTTTTTAATGTTCTCTCATTCTGGAGAGAAGTATACTGTCTGTTGAATTCCACAACTATATTTCTTCCTCAAAATAGTTTCTTGAGAAAGCTGTCCACCCTAAAGGAATATGGAGGTATTTCCAAGAATGACCTGAGATTTACACATTTCATTGGATGAGTCACTGGAGATATGACTGGGCCTCACTCCTCATACATAAATTCATAATAAAAAGATATTCCTGCTAAACCATAAAATTAACATTTTATAAGATAATTTTTTTTAATTGAGTGAAAGTATAAAATTATGATTTTAGATATTATAAAGACAGATAGCAAGCAAGATGTTTCCTTGACACAACACATAGAAGGTACTCCATAACTTTTTGTGAACTGTTGAATAAATAACTTTCATGAAAAATATGAATAGTTTTTGATTTATAAGTGTGAATAGCTATCATGTTTTACAATGTGTCTGCTCTGATAAAACATAATGGCCATTCGAACTTACAGATCTGGTTTGTTTTTAAAGCAATTCCATAGCCTTTTGTGCAATAAACACAGTAGAAGGTCAATACCTAGTTGTATATTAAAAAGAATATTTTAATAGATATATGTTTGGATGGATGGCTGATATCACTGTAAGGAGAAAGCTGACATTTCAGTAATAGCTCTCTCTCCCAATGCTTCCATTAGGAAGGATATATAAGATGAGAAAGGTTAGTCTACAAGTTAATCATAGATATATCTGTCAGTCTAACAAATACATATATGATTTTTCTTAATCTGAGAATCAGAATTCTAAACTATTTTGACATTTGGTTGCTGTCTGTGGTCCTAAATTCTAAATAGCATATATCCTGAGTTTATTTTTGTTTTTATTTTTGTTTTCATAAACTCTGGAATTAATGTATAGCCATGAACATTGAGAAATGAAACAACTAGAGAGGCTTTCTCAATCTCATGCAAATGCCTGGCTTCATCTTGAAAGAAGGTAAATAGTAACTGAAATGTCAAGTTGTCTCTGATTTGAATTAAACAAACTGCAGAAGTCACACCTCCTATGGAAGATATTTAGGGAAAATTAAGATTTTGAAAAAATGTCCACATGTCATTAAAGTTCAGAAAATAAATGAAAGGTATGCACTATTTTGCTTTTTTCACATTAAAAACACTTAAGAAGCAGACTTTAAAAAGATTGGCTAGGCCGGCACCAAAGAATTAAATATGTGTCTATGAATATACAAATTTTGGCACATAGGCATAACATAAGTAATATCTAATGGATTTTTTTTTTTTTTACTTCTTTTAAAATTTGTAATTCAATGTCCAATTATGTCTTAAATGAAAACAAAACTAGAAAAAAAATGCTCTTTTGACTCTTCTTGAATTTCAGAACACTGACTTATTCTGCTCTGGTAAAAACTATGTTAAAAAATTCCAGCAACATCTCAGTGTTTCACGGCATCTTCATGATCTGAAAACAGCCCAGTGTAAGTGCTTGTAAAGTATACTGAGGGGTTAATCAAAAATGTTACAGCTAATAACCCTGCAAACGAATCATCTGTATGTGCAGACTGGCATGTGCAGACCAGCACGAGTGTACCCAGAGCACAACAGATTTAACAACTGGATGCACAGAGCAATCTTTTACATGGTGTGTGGTATTTGGGTTGTTATCTCTTATATCATTGTGAAAAGCAAGTGTGAACTGATGGAAGTGTTAAAACAGCCTAAGGAATTTAAAGGATGGCATCACTTGATGGTGGGTGAAAGGATATTAAATGACAGGGCTGGGGTAATACCTATGGAGGAGTGAGATAAGGGGGTAAAGCAGAAATAAAACCTACCAAGAATAATCAAGACAGGTCATAAATGAATTTTACCTTACTAAATGGGGCATGGTTAATAACGTCTATGTTCTCTCAATGGCTGTGCTGACTCAGCTTGGTCTGCCTACCTGGTAGGATGCTCTAATGCAATTCAATAAAGATACTGAGCCACTGCTATGCGCCACATCCTGAGGACCTGAAGACCAATAAAAGACAATTTTGCCTCAAAAAGTTAAGAGTCAATTGGGAGAAAGCAGACATGTAAGCACTTGAATCTAACATAGTTTTATAATCATAGAAAAACAGATAAGATGCAAGAGTATAACGAGGAAGGGATAAGTAATGAC
>NW_011895562.1:4679-6705 GCF_000151845.1 Pteropus vampyrus | reverse complement strand
TGCACAACAACAAAAAAAGAAATGTTAAAGTGTTTGGGGATTTTTTTTTTTTTTTTCAAGAGTCTGTGTCAGTTGACTCAAATGCCCTGAGCCCATTTCTTAATCCCAAAATATGGGGTTGTCTCTATGTAGATGACCATTAAGGGACTTTTCTAATCTTAAGATTCAGTGACCGAGTGCCTTGACTTTTTCCCTTTGAAGGGCCGTAGCGGAGATTCTGAGACTGTGGCAGGAAACAGTGATGTTTATTTTTGAAGACCAAATTATTTACTAAGGAAGGATTTAAAAAGACTTAAAGTGATTTTGTTTCTCATTTACCTTACACAAAATAATATGAATATATGTACGTAAAAAGTTTAAGGAAATTGTTTAAAATGAAAGAAGCGGGAATTCGGAGGAGGCGATAGAACCACAAATGATAAATTCCTTGCGGGCAGAGACCCCTTGCTGTGTGGTCTTTGTGTCTTTTTTGTCTTCCACTTTACCTTGCGCAACATCTGGCAGACGGTAAATGCCCAATAGGTATGTTCAATGACATCAGAGTGAATACAGTTTTTAGTTTTGCCTTAGTTTGAATTTAAGAAGAAACAGATTTTTCTTGATCACTTTTTTTTAAGCAACTTGTCTCTCAGCTGAGTACCTTTTTATGTATTTTACATATTCATTCAAGACGCCGGATTTTTTCCATATCGCATTTGCAGTCTCGAAACTGAATTGGGTGGTATTTGTTCCCAGTTAGATAAATAGGTTACTTGGGAGCTAGACATGCTTTTTGTTATTTTACGTGAAGTTGCTTTGTATTTTTTTTAAACGTCCTCTGGGAAGCAGATGCCAAATTGAGATGAGGCATGCAAGAGGTAAATTAGGGAAATGTCCTCTCAGGGTAAAGGGGGAGGAAAGAGGAGAAGATAGAGCCTTCAGACCATGTCTGACTCCTGTGAAAGGAGAGCTAGAAGGAGGCCTGGGGAGGAAGGGCTTTAGACTGCAGCGAGATTCTGAGATAGGCTTACCTGGGCTGATGCGGCCTCCCAGGACACAGCTGCCTGTACGAGGAGCCCTGTGATGGGCAGGGAAGGCCTGACCGCAGGACCTCTGTGTGCCCAAGCACTGGCTGGCAGTAGCCCAGCAGGAGCACAGCCATAGCGTGAATGCCATGGTGGACCTGAAGCTGTAGCAGCTGGAGGCTGGAAGTCAACTGTGTTTCTCTAGAATGGACATCTGAGTGTGAGGACCTCGGGGAGTCAACACAATTAGGGTATTTACAACTAGAATCTGAGAATCTTGGACTGTTGATGTGAAGAATTGTATTTGGTCATTCTTGAATACCTAGTACTTAGCCTGGGACCACACAGGTGTTCAGTTTGGGCTTATTTAATGCAGAAGCTCTGGCCATGAACTACTAATTCTAAGGCAGATAAAAATTGTCTCTAACGAGAGTGCCATGGGCTGAATTGTGTCTCTCCACCTGCCCATTTCATATGTTGAAACCCTAACCCTTAGTGTGATGGTATTTGGAGATGGGGCCTTTGGGGGATATAGGTTTAGATACAGTCATGAGGCGGGGGCGGTGGTGGGAGGGGGTTCCTTTTGATGAGATTAACCCTTCCTTAAAAGAGGCATCAGAAAGTTTGCCCTCTACTCTTTCTCTGTGCCATGAGGACACATCAAGAAGGCAAAGCCAGAACTCTTACCAGAACCCGACCTAGCTGGTACCCTGATGTTGGATGTCCAGCCTCCAGAACTGTGGGAAACAAATTTCTGTTGTTTAAGCCACCCACTCTGTGGTATTCTGTTATGGCAGCCCCAGCAGAGTAGAACAAGGAGCGGGATAAATCTTGTGAATTGCAAATAAAAACATAAAGCAATCTGAAAATTTTTTGTTATCACCTGTTGAAAATAAATGCTAAGTTCTAAGTAAAAGAAAAAAGTAGAGGAAATTTAAAAAGATTCTGAGTGAGTTTATGGGATGAGAAACGGTATTAGATGATTGACCAGACTTTTATTTCTATTAGTGTGTCTAACAGTT
>NW_011895562.1:0-729 GCF_000151845.1 Pteropus vampyrus | reverse complement strand
TAGCAACAAATTAAGGAGCAGGTTTAATACATGAGCACGTGGAGAGGAATGGTGTTGACCATACTCATTTTTTATTCTGCTCCTTGAAGAGTCCAGCTTAAATATTTATTGTAAACTGTGTGGAATGCTGAGATGCTGCCGTCATGCTGAAGAAATGAATATCTCCAAGACCAAGTAAGGCACACCTTAATTCAAGAAATTCCACATATTAGACTTTAATGGAGCGGAGATTAATTAGTTAAGGCATTGGTTTGGCTGTTTTAATAAAGATCAAAATAACAGTGGCTTAAATGGAATAAGTATCTGTTTCATATAAAAATCTAAGTTGGTGGTCACTTAGGAGTTAGCCCTTAGCTTCATGGGAACTTCAGGGATGCAGGCTTCTTCTAGCTTGCTCTTCCAATGCCTAGGTTATTCTGCTCATGTGATACCTGAAGGTGGCTTACCACTTGCACATCTTTGTTAGTCTATGGGAAGGAGGAAGTGGAGGCCGTGTAGTTCCTTTTATGGGCATGACCTGGAAATTGCACACATCATTTCCTCTTACCTCCCAAGTGCCAGGAACTTGAATCATGTAACTCTGTCACTACAAAGGAGTCTTGGAAATGAGGACTCTAGTAAGGAACTAAGACGAGGGGTTGTGTTCCTAAAGGGGAGAAGAGAATGGACAATGGGAGACAATTTGCTGTCTCTTCACAAAAAAATGAGCAAAGGCAGATTGCTCTGTGC
>NW_011895561.1:3181-5456 GCF_000151845.1 Pteropus vampyrus | reverse complement strand
TGGGAGTCTACCTCCAAGGAAAACCAAAGAATTCGAGAACTTCTCCAAGCTACACTGGAGAAGAAAGGCTTGTGGGACAACACCAGAACTTTCAAGGATCCCTGCCTCGATGGCGTCTCTCAGGGAGATGTGCTGGATGGCTGCATCTTCAGCTACTGTGACATGAAGCCCCCTCCCGCCACCTGCCAGAGTCTGCGGGAGCCCCCTGGCTAGGGCCCCTCAGCCTTAAAGGCCCGCCTTCACCAGGATGGGAAGGGGCAGGCTCCCACCTCACACTGCAGTGTTTTTTCTCCTCAGGGCAAGGAAGAAATAAAACTGTCTCGGAAATTTAATCCGTATTTTTACATTTCGCTTTATTTTAATAATGTGCTACTAGACTGTATTTTACCCAGTGCATGGCTTCTGGCCACATTGCCACTGAGACGGGCTCTGTGAGATCTATTGCTCAGGTGAGCAGGAGACCTGATGACCCGCCCCGTCTCTGGGATCCTAGAAAGCACCCGAGGGAATGGCCAGGCAGGGCCGAGCTCTCACCCTGTGTGTTAGATGAGTTTAATTGGATGAGCCCATCAATGGAAGCACCAGTGATCATATCTGGGTGGTATTGTATAGTTCGGTAGAAAACAAAGTGCTGGTACTCATGCACTGGTAAGTTTACAAAACCTGTTCTGCCCCCTGCCCAGCCCTTCTTTGTCTAGGGCCAAATTTTTCTAGGGCCACAAGCCCTCCACCCGCTTTGAGAGCCTTCACTTTGAGCACCAAAGTGGGGGCCGTGGGTCTGCTCCACTCTTTGCCAGCCTCTCAGGACCATTCAGTGAGACTTTCTGATGGTTATGCCAGCTATCCAGGGCTGCTTTTCCCTGACATGCTGGAAGAACCCAGGGACATCAGGCTATAAAGGTCTCTAGCCAGTGGTACAAAAGAGTAGAATCCTGAACACATCCTTTTACAACACCCCTCCTAGCTAAGGCCTACATTGTATCAGGTGAGCACATAAGCCCTAATGTTGGTCCTTGGTCATGGCTAAAAGTGATGCACATACTCTGATTGCTAGATGTGAAGTGGAGATAGAAAGTCATAGTTCTTTTACATTTTATTAAACTTGTTCAGTTAAATCATTATCATTTTACCAGGGGTAGAAAAACTCACCAGGATTTAAAACTATATATCATCTCACTGGGAAATGACTTAGCAAATAATTTTGATGTTATTTTGAGGGAATTTATGCCAACTGTTCGATAGATAGGTCATCCGTAGATAGGCTGAAAAGTGGCGGCAGCCCATAGCCTCTCACCTTCCAGGCCTGTGCTCAGGGGCTGGCTCGTCTGTGGGAACACTGCCATTATCACACTACCTAGAGAACCACTTTTGTCATCTGTGTCTTTTTCCTGCTTTCTATGAGAACATTTTACTCCTTGAGGCATGAACATTTTTACATTTCTGCTTTAAGTTTATCACACATTACAAAGGTACTTTGCAACTTCAGTGAACCCTGGCCTGCACAGCCAGGCAGGGGTGGGAGTCATGTAGCACTTGTGCTCTGCCAGCCTCCTGCTGGTTGGCAAATGAGCTCAGAGTCCAGTAGCAAAGGAGAGCAAAGCATATAAGGCTGTGGAACAAGGCAGCCAAGAGGCAGAGACCAGACTGTTGGTATGCTTCATGGAGGAACTGGAATGCCCTCGGCCTTGCAGAGTGGACAGGAGCAGAGGAGGGGCTTTGGGCCTGGAAGTTGAGGTGAGCAGTGAGGCTAGACCGCGGGGAAGGGGGCACCTGTTCCTCTTCAGCCTGCAGGTTTCCAATCAGCAGGAGCCAGTTCCATTCTTTCTTGGTCCTGGTGAGGCTTTCTATGGTTCTAGAAAGGTCCTCATCAGGTTGAAAGTAACCCAAAGCAAACAATTATATGACCCAGGAACTCAAGTGGGCCCAGCTGCCTTTGGCATAACTAAAAAGCAGCCCTGGGGAAGTCAGGACTGAGTGGAGAGAGCTGGGTGAGCGCAAGAGTGAGTGTGAGATTGGCGTGATAGCCGGCGAGAAGCCGTCCTCAGGTTTCCATTTGACTTGTGCAGAGGGGAGGTGGGATCAGAAGTGAATCCTTTGCCTCTCGACCTCTGAGAAGAATGGAGAACACCACCCTTTTCCAACGGCTTCATTCTATAGAGAGCAGTGGGGTTATCCAAGGAGAAAAGTCTGAATTCTACTGATTGTTATTTATTCAGATATATGTTAGATACTTATCTCTGGAACTGTTGAGAGCAGTAGTGGTGAGAAGGCAGGC
>NW_011895561.1:0-476 GCF_000151845.1 Pteropus vampyrus | reverse complement strand
TATAAAGCTGCCTGCCAATCAGGTATGGGAGGAAGGCGGAAGGCTGTAAAAGGTGTGAGGACCGCAAAAGCACTTCACTGAGGACACAGGACTGCCCTCCCTACTCAGTCCAGCTGTGCTGCTCTCCAGTGAAAGTGCCCGAGGTGGGGCTTTGCAGACAGGTACAGTGTGGGAGTGGTGGGGATCGGGCAAGGATGTGACTAACAAAAGCTACAGGTGGAAGTGGAGACAGGCATGAAACCGTTGCCCCTAGAATTTCTCTGCCTTCCCCCTTCTTCTAGCTATTGCTTCTGGAATTACTTCTACTTAAAATAAGCTTGTCCATTTAGTCCCCTCAGCCTTCCATCAAGCCCTGGACCATTCCAGGAACCCCAGCTGCCCAAATTCTGGGGGCAAGATGGGGTACGGGGCTCTGTTTTCGTTCTTGCCTCTCTCAGGCCTTCCATGGAGCCTGGGGACACTGGGATAGATTTTCA
>NW_011895560.1:2645-4360 GCF_000151845.1 Pteropus vampyrus | reverse complement strand
ATCCGCGGTGCCCCCATCTGAACCCGCGGGAAAATGAGGTCGGGGCAGACGCGCTATTTCTGGCATGAGGCATAACCGCTCACTGTCTGTGCCTGTCCGTGAGTCCAAGGAGCAGGGCGGGGTCACTCCTGGTTTTCTGAATACGAGCCGTTTATGCTGGTGTCAGCCCGACCGGCAGGTCTGTAACTGCACATGTGAATTCCCTCTCTATCCCATTTTTCCTGCGGCCTGGGCTGGGCTGGAGGCCCGGGCTAACAGCAATGTCATGTTCTCTGTGCAGACAGCGCCCTCCAGCAGAAACACACTTCGGTGAGTTTTTATTTTCAGAAAGATCCCGCCTGTGAATCTGAAATGTCCGTTTGTAAGGGTTATGTTTCAGATATCGTTTGAGAGGTGTTAACATTTGCTTATTAAAGGTTTAGAGACTGAGAACATTAAGATTATGTCCCTTTTATTACTCAGTGTGGACCGGGGCCCAAAGAACACTGGGCCCAGCCCCCAGTCTGCACTGGTGTGAGGCGGCAGCCTTGCCTGCGCTGGCTTCACTGGACAGACTTTCTAGGCACCTCGGAGCGCCAGGCCCAGGGAGGTGGGGAAAAACCATCCTTTGAGGGGAAAGAGGCGGAAGCGTCGCTTCTTCCTGTTATCCGCCCCTACAGACACCAGACACTGGAGCAGGTGGTTTCCAAGAGGAATTTTCTTCATAGAAGTTGGTGCTATGAAATATTTCTGTTTCTTATTATCCAAAGGAAAAAATAAAAGTTATTCCCCAACTATGATCTATTCTGTGGATCTCCTTCCCCATCACAAAAACAAATTGTGGGGGCTCTAACTTAACCTGTCCCCCTTCAGGAAAGGGGGCATTTAAGTTCAGAGGCAAAGAAGCCCCTCTGCTCCGTTTAATGACGAATAACCGGGACATAATCTATGTGGGCACAGAGCTGTCTTTGAATTCCGAAAAAGGTTTTTGCCACATTTCCAAACGCTTGAAGAAAACCCTCTATGAGGCAAACCCGCTCTGTAGCCAAAACCCACTTTATAGCCAAAGTAGTGGAGGAAAAAAGGTCGTAGTCTTCAATTTTAGAAACCGAACGGCTGCCGTTTATGAGAACAGCATCTTGGGAGGGACGGGGAGCGGGTACCCACAGAGTCAGGGTTCACTGCACCCGGGGGTGCTCACGGGGAAATACATTTTAGAGTGGAAACTGATCATATACACTTGAAAATGTCATCGTCACCGTGTTCGTTTGGAAGAACAAAGAGGAACGTGACACTCAGGTTCCGAGCGAGCCCCAGACGACGCAGCAAAGAAAGAAACCGTGAGGCTTGTTTCGGGGTGACTGAATGTCCGCTGGGACATGTGACGTGAAGTTCTGCGGGTCACGAAGGGACCGTGACACTTCGCCAGCCACCTATGCGTCTCCGTTGTGCGTCCCACACGCAGGACGACGACCGACTCATCCAGCACCCTCAGCGAGGTCGTCATATTGTCACTGGTTCGTTTTAAAAATGAGGACACGAACCACAGCGAGATTAAGCAACCTGTTTGAGGTCGCACAGCTTGTGAGATGGGAGCGAGGGTTTGGGCGGGACCATGGCCACTGGGCAGCAGCTGGAGACGGCTGTGACACCAGCTCAGCAAAAGCTCCTGTCTTGCGTCGTATTAGTAAATCTCACACAGTTTTCACGGCAAGTGGATTCCGATTCCATTTATT
>NW_011895560.1:0-1330 GCF_000151845.1 Pteropus vampyrus | reverse complement strand
TCCTGCACACTGGGCCCACCACCGACGCACACACGGATCCTGTCCGTGATGAATGACTTGTCCTGCAGTGAGGTTTACCGCCGGAAACGGCCCTCGGGGACGGGGGTCCTGCGGCCAGTGCGGGTGCTCTGCCCTGTCCACACTGCCGGCTGCCACACCTCCCCGCGCGGGCCCTGACGCTCTGCACCCCGTCACCCCTGACTCCCCCCACGGACCCGCTCGCCCACAGGCCTGTTCCAGACTTTTCTGTCCCGGCCTCTCTGAGCCCGGGCTGCCTCTGCTCGCTCCGTCCACTCCCGGCCACACAGGCCCGGTCCGAGCGCCGGTCATTGCCCGTCACATTCCTACCGCGTTTTCGGAGCCGGGACTCGTACAAGTCCGTGAGGACGCAGCCACGCACTCGGCGGAGCCAAGACCCTCGCAGCCCGCGCGCCGCACCTGCGCGCCCAGGGGAGTCGCTCCGCGCTCTCCACGGAGCAGCGCCGTGCGCTTGGCCGTGCGCTTGGCGTTCATTTGCGTGTTTCGTTTCATTGCCAACAGAACGCCCTTGGAGTTAGTTATTCGCTGGCAGAAAATCTCTAAGATATAATAGATTTTTTTTATGCTTTAGGAAACAAAATGTAACAGATGGGTCGACTCCTAGTCTGGGGATTTGGGTTCTGGCCGAGCTTCCAGGCGCTGGATCATCAAGGTCAACCGCAGCCATTCTCAGCGCTCCGCGCGCACCAGCGCCTTCACCACCGACAGACTGTCCCAAGCCTCGGAGCCCCGCGCGGAGGCCCGCGTACCCCGTGCAGGTGAGGCCCGCGTCGGGCGGAGGCTGACCCGCGGGGTTTCCAGGTGCGCGGATGACTCGGGAGGTTGCAGGGTGTCAGGGAGGTTGCGGGGTGCTGGGGAGGTTGCGGGGTGCAGGAAGCGCGTCCACCGTGCGGTGCAGTCGCTGACCGCTCCAGGACCTCCTTCCTGCCCCGAAACCAGGGGCGTCTCGCTCTCGCGCGCTTCCTGCAGTGCGGGGTCCCCGTGCTGGAGCCACACGGAGGAACGGGGCGAGGAGCAGTGGGGGCGGCGGGGCAGGCCAGGGGGACGCTGTGCCACGTGCCAGAGACACCGCGCGTGCTGTCCCTGGAGCAGAGACCCACGGGACAGGGAGTGAGGGGAGGGAAGGTGTCGGTGAGCAGGGGAGAGCAGCTGGGACGCTTCCCGGCCATGCAGGCCTGTGATGGCGCCTGAAGGGCAGGAGGCCGTGGGCTGAGGGGCCCACCTGGCCGCTGGAGGGGAGGAGACCAGAGCCTGGCGCAGGCAGGGCCCCCCACCCTGCCTTCTCCACGCC
>NW_011895559.1:2778-3350 GCF_000151845.1 Pteropus vampyrus | reverse complement strand
TCAGGTTCCCGAAGGTTACGTGTCTTTCGTGCCCAGGCGTCTTCTGACGGCCAGTCCAGGCCTCTGCGCGTCACGCTGCACTGGTCGGCCACCTCTGGCCCCCCCTCCCCGCCTGGGCCCCACCAGAAACATCGCAGGTTGTTGGCGGGTGGACGGCGGCCTTCTAAAGCCTGACTCAGGGTGATTGATAGCGGGGCAAAGGCCACCGCCCGCAGTGCCCAGGACTTGTGGGACATCCTGTCCCTCCCCCTGCAAGGTCTGGATAGCGGGTAAGCCAGCGAGTCAGGCGGGGGCGCGTGTCACCACGGTGTGCAGGGCACCTGACGCGTGTCACTCTCTGTGCGGCCTCAGCCTGGGCGCCTTAGAAGAGCAGGGGACAGTCCTCGCCCTTGAAAAATTCACTTTGCATACACACTCACATGGCACACACTCAACACACACAGACACACTTACACACAACACACACAGTACACAGAGAGCACGCAAGCAACACACACTCATGCACACACACATAACCCACAGATACACACACAGCACACACAGACACACTTGTACACAGGTTGCAGACAGCG